>NC_138513.1:16170825-16407926 GCF_964252035.2 Podarcis erhardii | reverse complement strand
CCTCGCTCCGCAATCTGGGCCAACGAACACAGAGCAACTGGGGGATGATCCAAAACGGAGCATCGATTCGGTTTCGGCAAACATCAGTTTGTGTGCTGGCAATGTGACACACTGGTTGGCACTGTGAAGAGGCTTGGTACATCAAGGTCACCATGTAAACACAGGAGTGTAAGGAGCTGCCTCATACTGAATTGGGTCATGGGGACCTGCCAGCTCAGCACAGCCTACAGTGACTGCCAGCAGCTCTCCAGGTTTCCAAGCAAGAACTTTCTCTCCCCCCCCCCCAACCTTGATATGTTAGGGACTGAACCTGGGAACTTCTGCATGCAAGGCAGATGATCTACCACTGAGCTACTGGCTTGAAGAAAATCTGCTTAAAAAAGCACATCTGCACACAATGGCTCCAGTTTGCGAGGCCTAAAACCTTGGGACAGTCACGGGGGCCTGAGTTCATCGCCCTAGAGTTCCTCTGCCAAGTTCACACTCTGCCTGTGAACTTCACAGCTTGCAGTTTCCACCTCCCTCCCACTCAGATCAGAGAGAAACAAACGGAATCATTCCCCTTGTTGTTCATACTTCCACAATCCCATGGAAGTTTACCAAGTTCAAACAGCAAGAAGGTCAAAACGAAAAGGAAAAAATAGACTTGGGAGTGGGCGATGCAACTGTGGAAATGCACATCTGGGGCTTCGTTCTGGTTGAGGTACTAAACCTCTGCTGTGGCTGTACCACTTCAGACGACAGAGCTCATAACCTGAATGCTCCGCTAACTTTCGATTTTTCTGTGCGCAGGATCCCCTACCGACAGACAAGTGTTTAACCATGTGAGCCCCCACCTGCAATCTGAAGTGCTGTCCAGATCCTGCAGGTTTGTCACACTTTGGGGACGGGGGCAATACAGAAGACACACAAGCATTCTTAGAAATATATTAATAAGTAGCTGGTGGAGCAAGCTCCAGTTTGGGTCCTGAGTGAGAGTCTAACTCTTTCCTTCCATGCCACTTTGCCAAATGAAACCACCCCTCAGCCTGCTCCTGGGCATGTGGAGACAACAGGTATTTGTATCCTTCCACCCACATTGCTTGGTGAGGCTAATAGCAGGGGGATGGGCAGTTACCGTATTTTTCGCTCTATAGGACACACTTTCCCCCCTCCAAAAATTAAGGGGAAATGTGTGTGCGTCCTATGGAGAGAATGCAGGCTCCTTGGCTTCAGCGATAGCAACGCGAAGCCTCCAAAGCGCAGAGGGAGCACTCCCTCCGCGCTCCAGAGGCTTCACGTTGCTTTCGCTGAAGCCTGGAGAGCGAGAGGGGTTAGTGTGCACCGACCCCTCTCGCTCTTCAGGCTTCAGGGATAGCTGCCTAAAGGCTTCAGAGTGCAGCGCGAGTTCCCGCTGGGCTCTGCAGGCTTCAGGTTCCTTTTGCTGAAGCCGGGAGAGCAAGACTCTCTTGGCTTTAGCAGAGAGGGAGAGCTGCGCAGCGCCCCTTCAGCCAAGCAGGAGGAGAAATGGAAGGGGCTCCGTTTCTCCTGCCGCTTTGCTGAAGGGGCTTTGCTGAGCAGAGAGGGGGAGATAATTTTTTTCTTGTTCTCCCCGTCTAAAACAAGGTGTGTCCTATGGTCGGGTGTGTTCTATAGAGCGAAAAATACTACCGTATAGCTTGGGGAAATGGTGTGAACACACAAACACACACAACAGCTGCTGCTCTAATCCGAGTCTCTTGTAGCTTCTTTTAAGTTAAACTTGGAAATCTGGTTTCAGATCTCAAACATCACATGCCTGCTTTGTGTCCCAGTGAGAATTCATTCCGAGTGCCATTTCCGAGTGGGGTAGGAAAATACCTATCTGTGGTGCTCATTGTGTTGCCACTCTGGGCCTGGCAACTGCTCAGGGTGACTCAGCTTGTAGTTTTGCCCTCGAGAGCATTGCAAAACGAGCATTTCTGGATCAGGCTCAGCGGTGGGGCGCATGGAGCATATGCAGAAAGTCCCAAAATCAACCCTTCGCATCTCCAGTCAAAAGAGCCAGGTAGCGGGCGATGGGGGAGACCTTCCCCTGCCCGACACCCTGGAAAGCCGCTGCCAGGCTGAGCGGACAGTTCTGAGCTAGATGGACCAATAACTTGGACATGGTCTAAGGCGGCTCCCTATGCTAATTAAGGGAGTACCCTGTTTCCTGCAGTGGCCAACCAGGTGCCTATAGGAAGTCAACAAGCCTAAAAATAAGGCAGGTGCTATCAGAAAGGGGGATGTGCCCACGCAGCCAAAGCCCATGCTTACTATGTAGAGGTAGGAGGGGTACGCCGCACGGGGATAGCGATTCACCCAGGGCGGGATGCCAGTCTGCATGTGGATGATTGTTGCTCCCAGGCTATAGATGTCGGCTTTTGTAGTGTGGCCTCGGCAAAGGATCACTTCTGGGCTCATGTAAATCTGCAAACGGAAGCCAGAGGGAAAATTAGCTCCAGTCTTGAATCTTGACAGTCTTAACAGCTAGAAAGATTGGGCAACAGGGAAGTGGTTTTATTTCCCCCACCCCTTCTAGCATAGGTGTGGGGGAATTATTTTGGTCCTCCAGATGATGCTGGACTACAGTTCCCATCATCCCTGGCCACACTTGCAAGGGCTGATGGGTTTGAAGTGGGTTTCCCATTTCGCCTTGGAGGCAAAACCATCTGTCAAACTATGGCCTGCTAACAAAAAAAGACAGCGGGCGCCCAGGAAAGAGCAAAGTGAGGAGGGCTCATTCATGTAGCGCCAAACCACAGTTTGGCATTACATCTGAACTGAGCCAACAATTATAGAGAAGAAATGCCGTAAGCAGGGCAACTGAAACTTCAGCACACACACATTTGTAGACCAGCATTGCAACCTGTAGATTAGGATTGAAACCTTCCCGTGGAATGATGGGATGTAACTTTAAAAAGTCCAGTTTCCTTGCCCCCACCCCAAACTATCAGTTACCACTAAATCCTTCCAGGCTTTTTTTTTTACCATTACTTTTGCCTATTTTTAAACTTGGACGGTGCAAATCAAGTATTTGTTCGTTTTCATGAGCACATCAAAAAGGAGATATGGTTGAGTGTTCTCCTGCACGGGCTCCCAACAGATCTTCCAATGGGACTATGACCCCGCTGCCGCCGCCCTTGTGGCAGCTCTTTCCCATTCAGCTTTCATTACAATGACATGAGAGAAATAGCAGCAAGGCTCCCTTCTTGCATATGGTTCTTACCTCTGTTCCTCGGAGGTCTTTGGGATAGAAAACATCTTCCGTCATTTGAACGCTCAGACCGAAGTCCACCAGGACTGCTTTGGTTGACATGAAAACAATGTTGCTGGCTAGAAACAAAAGGAGAACAAACGAGGGATTGTTAGGGACCTGGAGAGGAAGTCTCAACATCTGCTTGAGGTGCAGGGAGCAAAACGGAGGACAATATGCACTGTATTTTTCTCCCCAGCAGAACTAAACAACTTGAAGGTGGTTTTCCTCGTCATCCCCCTGCAATACAGCAATAGTAAATACTGGCCTACCTTACAGGGTTGGGTGTAAGGTTTACTAAGGAAATGTACGCAAGGGGCTTTGAATACTAAAATTAAATGCAAAATATCATTATCCCCTAGGTATCTTTAATAGCTAAGAATGCTACACTTTTATTTACTATTCTTATTACTACTACTACCTATATTATCATTAATAATAATTTTGCAAGAGCCTATGTGTAAATGTACAGGAGGCTGTGGGAAGGGGGAAATCCTTTTGGTTTAGTTCAGGCTTCCTTAACCTCAGCCCTCCAGATGTTTTTGGCCTACAACTTCCATGATCCCAGCAGGACCAGTGGTCAGGGATGATGGGAATTGTAGTCTCAAAGCATCTGGCAGGCTAAGGTTGAGGAAGTCTGGAAGCTGAAGCCTTTGACAGCAATAAACTGAGCAAGATTGGAGACAGGAGTCCCCAAAGACACCAGACCTCATGGCATTTCAGGCGGACACACCTCTCTTAATGAGGCTCTTTGTACAAATCCTGGCCTAAAGCTATAGATGTAGAGAAGAATAAGAAAGGCTTTCCCCCTCCTTGGGCATCCTGGCCTTCATAACACAGCAATCACAAACTCAAGGGAGCTTCTGCTGCATAACCTGTTTGGCTACGACAAGCAAAATAAATACCGGTAAATAAGGGTATTTTTGGCTCCACTACCCTGGGGCTTGATCAATTGGTTTTATTTCTCTGCTGCTGGAGTCCGATGCTGTGTTCAATGGTTTTATAGTTTTAAAGTGAATTTTAATGTTGTGCATTGTTATTGTAAATTGTTGTTGTTGCTAGCAGGCTGCATGCAAATGCTATCAAGGAATATGGAACATGTTTTTCCTGTTAAGAAATAAGTAATAAGGATGCACATCTAAAGAGGGAAAGTAGTGGCTTTCCACATGTTAAGGCAGCAATCCTGTACATGGATTTCACGGGACTTATTTCTGAACAGACATGCCCAGGACTGTGCAAGAAGGACCACTTCCAATCTTGGCTTGACTGCCAAAGCTGCTCCAAGAACCACAGTAGGTGACCTCTGAGGCATATTCTAGATACTCTGTTTACACAGGGGAAATTGCTCCTAAAATGCCATTACTGACCATCTGCCTCATTCTGTATATCCTTCTTACTGAGGTTCATTGGAGAACTATTTATTATTCTGCTTATTAACAGATGTAAAACCTGCCTTCCTCAGAAGGGTCACGGGCTTCATTTATGGTGGTTATTTTAGAAGGCTTGTGAACAGACTGTAGGAAGTCATCCTTATGCCTGTTTGGCTTTGGCATGCTTTTTACAGCTGCGGCTTTTATTTCTTTATATTTCTAACATTCTGTCAAAGGACTCTCCCAGATCCGAATGAACAGAAATCATAGGCATAAACATTTCCTTAAGATAAACATACAAATCTCACCGACAACCTCCAGATAGGTCTTCCAAGGAACTTCCAGGATTATCTTGAGCCCAATTTATAAATCATGGGTGTTGCACATAAGGACAAGCTATAATCCTGTGCTGCTTCAGGTGTTGCTGGACTACAACTCCCATCATCCCTGACCATTGGCCAAACTCACAGAGGCTAATGGGAGCTGGAGTCCAACCACATTCCGAGGGCCACAGCTTTGAAATTGAAGGTTTCGAACACTACACGGTGCAACTGGTGTAAGGGGAGGGCACAGCTGTGAATTGTAACCTACGTTTTATATCTTGATGTATAACTCCTTTCGAGTGAAGAAACTCAAGTCCCTTGAGGATATGCTTTGTCACCCAAATGATCTCGAATTCTCTTAGAGGCCCACAGCTTTCCACTTTCTCCAGGACAGAGCCTCCTTCTCCTGCCTCCATGAAGAGGTGGATTGTCTCGTCCCACAAGATGGCACCGTAAAGTTCGGCAATATTCTCATGGCGAAAGCAGGCCTGGATCTCAACGTCCGATGGCTTGAACTGTTCCACTGGGACCTAGGGGGCCAAAATGGAGGCAGATTAAGTAAAGCAGGCAGAGCAAAGATCCATGGTTCATGAACTGAAACACATAATGCTCTGGAGATCATTGTCTCAATGCTCTGAGCTTACTATTACAAAGGGAAGGAAGGTGGTAGGGAATACAAAAGGCTCAGGAAACAGTGAACTAATTGAGGAAGGGCAAGGGAGTTGAATGGAGGGTTGTTTTGCTGCTGTGTGGACAAGGTGTGTTGAGCATGCCTAATGTCCAGCACCCACATCCTGGAGCCAGAATGGGGCTTGCTTTGGAAATAAATAACAACAACAACAACAACAACAACAACAACAACAACAACAATTTATACCCCACCCTGCCAATTTATACTGCCTTTGAAGGTGGGCACAGACCAGACCCACCCTGAGTTCCCATAATCATCATGTATCTAAATAATTATCTTCACCATTTGTCACCAATTAATGCCTCCCCTTAATGCACATATCCCAAAGTGTCAGACAACAGGGCATTGCTTGCATTGAGCTCCATTCACATCTCTGAGTGCACCATGTGCACCCTGGAGATCTTGGGTGCTATCTACTCAGAGAAGACCCACTAAAATTAATAGGTCCCAAGTTAGCCACACCCATTCATTTAAGTGGGTCTGGAATCAGCACAGGCTACAGCCCATGACATCTGGACAGATATTTCCTCCATCATAAAAGCAACAATACCCCCCTCCCCCCCACTTATCACTACATTAAATGAAAGGCAGAAAGTCCATCTAATAGCAGTACAGACCCAGCACATAACAGACCCTTAGAAAGGGAACCCTAGGAACGTACCAGTTTGCAAGCCATGCGCTTTTTGGTTTCTGTATCTTGTGCCAAGTAGACTTTCCCGAAAGCTCCCCGTGGAATAAAGTCAGTCCCGATATTTCTATAGGTTAGCTTCCATGGAAACAGGAGCACATCGGAGTCAATTTGATAGCGCCCATTTTTCGGACTGATCTATAGAAAAAATAATAAGATGAGGGGAAATTAAAGGAGGCTTTTTTTTTTTCCATGAGAAACTCGCCAGAGAAAGATATATCTGGTTTTTGGAGATATGTATTGCCCTCCGAGAATCAGACTGACTGATCCCACCTTGTCCAACGCTATCTGTTCTTGCCATGGTTCTCCAGTCTCACTGTCCCTGCAGACACAACACTTCACGAGATCTTTTAAAGGGAAGCTGCCTGGGGTTGAGCTTGAGATCTTCTGTGCGTCAAGCGTAGAATTATAGAAGTGGGTCATCTAGTCCAACCCTGCAAGTGGGCAGCCTTCATATTCTGAGAACCTAACTTTGCCTGATCTCTTCTTCGCAGTACAAAGACGCCTTGTGGCACGAAGGAAGGAGCAGCCTTTATGCAGACCAATGAAATGGGAATGGCACGTGAAGTATTCAGTTCGGTCTGGAAATATTTATAATTCCGGTGAGCGATTAGCCTCCCATAAAGACTCAGTTGCACCTTACTCTCTGGCAACAGCAACCTGGCTGAGGGATTTGCGTAAGGAGTCCATCTGCTGATTTGTTTGTTCATTCCTGGAACCTGCCCGCCTCTTGCTCCACAAAGCTGTGGGTTTGGTTAAAGAAGGTAAGCAAACAGTTTTTGACACTTCCTGCCCTCAAAGGCGGTAAAGGGGAGGGGGAAAGAAGCACTTTTCCGAAATATTCAGAGAAGATAAGCAGAGAGATATAATGCCTCATTACGTCATGCGGGTTTGAACGGTACTTTGAAACCACAAGCACAGCTGGCCGGCAAAAGCACTACGTTTGCAAGGTTCTCAAATAGCGCAAGGCGAGAGTTTGAGCTTCTCACAATTAAAAGTAGAGCCGCGACGTTTAGTCAGCTGTTTGTTTAGATCAGAGGTGGGGAAGCTATTTGAGCCTGGGGCCACATTCCTTTCTTGGGGGGCCTTGCCAGGGGGGGGCAAAGCAACGGATATACCTGAAGGAGTGTCTCCACCCCCATTGTTCTGCCCAGACACTGAGGTCCAGCTCCGAGGGCCTTCTGGCGGTTCCCTCCCTGCGAGAAGTGAGGTTACAGGGAACCAGGCAGAGGGCCTTCTCGGTAGTGGCGCCCGCCCTGTGGAACGCCCTCCCATCAGATGTCAAAGAATCAAACAACTATCTGACGTTTAGAAGACATCTGAAGGCAGCCCTGTTTAGGAAAGTTTTTAATGTTTGATGATTTATTCTGTTTTTAGTGTTCTGTTGAAAGCTGCCCAGAGTGGCTGGGGAAACCCAGCCAGATGGGCGGGGTAGAAATAATAAATTTTATTATTATTATTATTATTATTATTTAAATTTTACCCATTTGCAGTGGGCTAGCTTCTGCACACATGCAAACATCACCATCCTCTATCCAGGCAACCAAGACATATTAATTAATCAATTGATGACATCATATTCAAACCGCAATATGCATTTTAAAGCTAAGCTGCTTGCAGGATCTAACACAGGGGCCTTAGCACCTTAGCTCTGCTGCAGCAGCTGCCTTCTGCACAACATTTATGTCTCCCAGCTCCTCCACACTATGCAACTTCAAGAGCCATGAAACTGTTGTTGCGTCAGAATACCCTCCCATCCCCTTGGGTGGGCAGGCTTGGTTCACAAGAGTCAGAGCTGTTGACATAAAGTCACACTGTCCATATTGCAAAGAAGGCAATAAAAAAAAACTTTCCAAAACAGCTGGGAAGACCCATCCAGTTCTATCTGACTTCCCAAGCTCACAGCAATGTTCTTTCAGTTGTTTAATAAGGCTTCCTCTCTATTACAGGATTAAGATCTGGCTATGCAACTGGAAAATATTGTCAATTTCTATTGCAGCTTGAAGCATGAAACAGATCGGGGATACTTGTCCCCCAATCCAGTTCATCTCATGGAGGGGAGTGCGATCGCACCTGTTCTCCCTACCACACACTTGGCGCACGGGCTCTATCCCTAGGAAGGGCTGTAACGTTTGTATGCAGCTTACACATAAAAAAAAAATCAAAACTGCGTGGTCCATTTCTTCAGTAAAATCCAATAACTGACAAGGTTTGGGGAAGAGCTGTAGCTTCTGGACATGCTTTGCAGACAAAAGCTGAAAGTCCTGTCTGAAACCCGCTGTGAGATGGACTAGTGATCTGACTCTGTATCAAGGAACTTCCTATGATCTTAGTCTATGCATGTTGCATTTTGTGCATCTAGGTCATCCAATCCACAGGCCGGTGTCTATCTTGGAGACCCTAACTTTAAGCCCATTTTTTTACCAGCATATCCCACAGCCTTCAACAGCAACTGGAGGACAAGAGGAGTCTGCTGGATCAGGACCAGCTAGTCCAGCATCCTGTTCCCACAGTGGCCAACCAGACACACTCATTTTCTTCTTTGGGGCTTCCCATAAGCAACAGCATCCTCCCCATTTGCAATTCCCAGCAACTGCTAGCCAGAGGCTTACTGCCTCTGAATCAAGCGCAGGCCAACGGCAAACGGGCATTTCAAAGAAAAGAACGTACCATGTTTAATATGATTCCAGACTCTTGTCTTCTGGGCCGGCAAAACTGCTTGGCAGTGTTGGACACTTGGTTTGCAAAAGCCAGCAAGTCTTCCACAGTCCCATACTTGACGGACGACAACGCCGAAACTTCCCTTCCGCTGAACAGTAAGGATTCAGCGCGCTCCTCATTCTCGTTCGTCTCTGGACACAGGGCAAGGAGGCTGTCTTCGTAAACGGCAAGGTCTCCATTTGGGTAAAGGTTCTCCATGATGTCGATCACTTCAGACATATTTAAGTCTGTTAGCAATAAGTCAATCTCCTGCTTATGGTCACTGTCGGTGCTCATATACTCCATCACGGTTTTCCCTCTTCCCCTTATCCTACCTGCAAACCACACACAAAGAAAGAGCAGAATAAGATTAGTTAAAGACGAAAGCAAAATGATTTCAACTTAGGAAGTTATTGGGCATCTGCAGTTAGAACACGCATATCTTAACACTGAAGGGAGAGTATGGAGTCTGCATACTTTAGGCCACAACCTTGCGAATTTAAACAGGCATAAGGCAGGGATCCTATATATATTTAGGTCACATCCATGCTACACATGTAACACACATTTAAAGCATATGGTTTCTCCCAATGAATCATGGGAACTGTAATTTATTCCTCACAGAGCTACAGAACCCTATGGCCTTAGCAAATTACGGCTCCCAGGATTCTCTGCAGAAAGCCACATGTTTTATATGTGCTTAGAGTGTATGGAGCGGCTGTGACCTTACTAGGAAGCAAGTTAATTGAACTCAGCAAGGCCTACTTTCAAAGAAACATGTATAGGATCAGGTTGCAATCCCCATTTAAGCAACTGGGCAAGCTGGCAGGTGGCCATAAGGGATTCTTACAGTGGGCCAAGGTTGCACATGTTTTTAAGTCCCACCGGCCTTGCATGTTAACTGTGCATTAAGCACCGCTGAAATCAATGGGACTTAACATGGTCTTTTTCAGAGGACGGCTAAAAGGAGATTTAACTGTCAGCTGTACCGATACTGCTGTAAGTATGGGGAATCTGTGGCCCTCCAGAGGTTGCCTGACCAATGCCCATCATCCCTGACCATTGGCTATGCTGCTGGGGTTTGGACTCCAACAGCATCTGAAGGCCACAGGGCCCTTTTGGACTAATGTGATGGGAAGGCAGTGCTCTCCGACACAACAGATTGGAAGAGAGCGAAGGATCCAAGCCTGCAGCAGCGAATGCAATGTGCTTGGGTCAGTGGAGCTGAGGTGCACGCTTTTCCCCCTGTACTTACAGGGGAGGAGGGATATCACTGTGTGCTTCAAGGCTGGTGGACCTGCAGGCCGCCAGAGGTTGCTGGACTTCAACTCCCATCAGCCTCAGCAAGTCTGGCCAATGGTCAGAGGTGGTGGGAGTTCCCTATCTCTGGTGTAATTCTGGACAGCACGGATGGCCCCTGCTGTGGGGCTTTCTCTTCAGCTGCCCTCCTCCTTCTGCAGCAGCCGCCTGCTGGAGGAGACTCTGCCCTGCCCTTTTCCCCACCCCTGCACCTTCCAGCAGGCCTCGAAAAGGTGACTTTGGCCCTATATGTACTAGAGAAGCGTGTGTGGGCTGCCTGTGACAGTGGCTGCTCAAGTGTAGCAGCAGGGGGTGGGGACTCTACCAGGGAAATGCTGCAGGCTGGGGCAGCCCCAGGCCACCTCCTTCACTCACTGGTTGAAACCTGCCTAGATCCCCATCCCATCCCCACCCCTTTCCCCTTTTCTGTTTTTTAAAGTGCATTTGATGAAAGGAGCACTCATCCAGCAAAGAAATTGATGTGGGCAATGCATAGGAATTACACAGGCTGTGTGGCAGGTGTGGTTCATCACATCTCAGGAACTAGCCAATGAGTGTCCATGCTGCTGCAATCCATGCACTATAGCCATATTAGCTATGTCCCTGATATCTGGTGGAAGCACAACGATTTCCCAGTTTAAAAGAAAACAGAGAGAGAGATTCTGCTTTGGGCTGAGAAGATGCAATATCCCATCAGCAGAAGGGCTACCATTTGGAGTAAAGATCTGGAATCTGAGAGGTATCACAATCCTTCCTATGCATTACAAGGAATCCCAGGCTGGAGCTCACTCTGGATTGTGTCCCTAGCTGTGACCAAAGTCACCTTCCCCACCAGGACAATCAAAGAATGTGCTGCAATGGCTGTAACAGGATAGTCATTATGCAATTTGTCTTTCTAAATTTTTTTGCATTCCAGCAATATGTGGTGCAACATTAAAAAGAAAAAAAACCCCTGCAAGACTCCACATTACAGGAAGCTACCAAAAACATTCTGCAACTATACAGTGATCAGTTGAAATGGCACCCCTCCCATTGTTTTGCTTCCAGCTTGTTGCTGTTTTGTTTTCTACGTGATTCTTGACATAGTTTCAGTAAGAGGATTGGGGAGGGGAACTTACAGGAATCCAAAACTGACATGCCAACTAAAAGCACTTTCCAGTCCACAATCAGAAGGAACCTTCCTATTCACAACACACTCCTTAAAAACCTGGAAAAACAAGGATTGCATTATTTTAGACCATCAGGTGACTGGAAATTCCCCAACACATAACATATCGCCATAGACATTGGTAAGAAGGAAACTGGGACTTGAGCAATTTTTTTGCTTCAGAAGCATATTTATCCTCCGGTGTTTTATTAAAAAGCACAAGTCAAGCCAGACTACCTTTTAGCACCTTTTGCACAGAGGCAAAGATCCCCTTTGTTTTTGTTTAGGCAACACAGAACTTCTAAGGAATAGCACACACGACTGGAGAAGAGCCTCCTTCTCATGAAATGATTTGGCCCTGACCTCCTAGGAGAACAGAGAAGTCCTGAGAAAAGGGTGGGGGATGTTTCCTGTCTGAAAGAGGACACATGCTAAGTTTCATGGAAGAATAGGCTGTTAACAGCTACTAGTTACGATGAGGGCTGAGTGATAACTGATTTGCAACTTTGTGAAATATCACCAGCCAAACATCGCGATATACTGATACTGTATATCACCATAAGGATGCAGCTATGTAGAGGCATTGTCTGGTTTCATGGTTTTTCCCACATTGTGATTTTTGCATAGTGCACACACACACGTGTCATGATTCACAATACACTGCCAAGCCAAAAATTATGAAACCAATATCATGATATGGACTTTCAAACAGTTTTGGACCATATATCAATATATTGCCCAGCCCTGGGCCCAATGACCTCCTCCTATGTTCTACCTCCTCTGTAAGATACACCGTGGCTCTGAATACCAGTTGCTGGAAATCACAGGTGAGCAGAGTACAGTTGCCCCCATGTCCAGCTCGCAGGCTTCCCACAGGCTTTTGACTAGCCATGAACATAAGCATGTAAGATGAGTCTGCTGGAGCAGGCCAGTCACTCATCTAGTCCAGCATCCTGTTCTCACCGTGACCAACCAGATGCCTGTGGGAAACCAAGGAGCAGTTGCAACTGTGAGAACAGGATGCTGGACTCAATGGCTGATTCAGCCGGCTTGCTATATTTTCTCATGCTTTTCAGACAGGACTGGAGATGGACCGTCCTTTGAAAGCGGTCTAAATTTCACCCTGTCTACCCATCACTTTCAAATACAATGCAAAAAGTATGCCTACCTTTCTTCTAGATGAAGACAAGTGCCTCTTGACTCACCTGGCTTGCTGAACACAAGCCGCTAGTGTCTAAACATGACAAGAAGGAAGAACCGGACAGTGACACAGAGAGATCAATTAACTCCTCCCAAGGTTGGACGGGTGACACCTGATCTGCTGCAGCCGTCAGGCAGCCCTGCGTGCCTCGTCAGAGTGGCATGCTTAGTTATCATCCTTGGCCAAGATCCTTATCTTCATCCTTCTCAGAACATAGCTGTGGAAGCCTTCTGGCAAATGTTTTCAAACAGGGTACGTGGAAAACACACCCATCGGGATCTATGTTAAAGGACCACGTCAGGAGGCTGCGGACCTTGCAGCAAGGATCAGGGTCATGTGCAGATTGCAATCCTCCAGTATGAAATTAAAATAAAGGAGAAGAGGCAGGGCTGAGCATGCTGGTCCACAGCCACAATATGAACTGGGGGAAGGGAGAGCCACGCACTAGCTGAAAACTGTGATTTAATCCATCTTATATTATTTTGAAACAGACCATGAGATAGGATACTTTCGTCCTTTTACCAGAAACAGCCAGCAGTGTCCCCATCTTAATGTTGTTGTTCTTTTTAGATTGCCAGGGCCAGCATCTCCTAGGTTTCCTGCTGCCTACACTCAAATGGCTGTATTGTGAGGCTTATCAGTGTTCTTTTGAAAGGATATAATTGTTTCCATGATAGTATAGGAAAGCAGATTGAGCTCTTGCAAAGGGGATTCTTCCATAGCAATGCTTTCCAATTCAGTAAATAGATACCTCCCTTTACCCCCGTCCCCAGTAGTTGCTTCCACCCACTATTCCAAGGATGGAAAGCCCTGGGTTTCATTTTATTTATTTTTCTCCTTTTACAGTTTGGATCACTGGTCCCGGAAGCGAAGTTTCACACTGGCAGACTAAATCTCTAGCACAGCTGGGAGGGGGAAAGCATCTGGCCAGCAGGCCAGATTGTTATCTCCCCCATCCGTCAAGGTTCAACAGGTGAGCAAGCAGCCATCCACCTGCCAATCACCTGACATCACAATGACATCAGCTGTCCTTTTTTGCCCTTCCAAAGCACTGTGCAAGACAGGGCGCTGAAAGGAGCTTCTGAAGACCGGACAGTCAGCTGATGGTTGGGTCTTCATGACTTTCTTTCAAAGTGGTATCTTAGGCAACACTTTGCTGGTCACCAGGTTGGTGCGGCTTGCAAACCCCCTTCCAGCAGAGACAAGTTTTTACCTGCCCCACACTTGACGCCATATTTGACTTCAAGTGTATTTACCAAGTTGGCCTTTTTAATACAAAACCTTCAGCACCAAAGTATTTAGGGCATATATGTCCTGTCGTCTGAAAAAGAAAAAGATGTATTCCTAACAAGCAGGAAAAGCTCATAAATCCCTTAATTCCTAAAGAAACTCTCACAAAATGATACATCTGATCATTTCATACGCTTCCTTACAGCCAATAGCTCTACAATTGCTGCAGAGTTTGTGTAGCAACTGGACTACAACTTCCATCAGCCCCAACCAACATAGCCAACCATCAGCAATGACGGGAGTTGTAGTCCACAATATCTGGAGGGTACCACACTGCATACCCCTGATCTACGGTACAAAACAGCAACTCAAGCGCTTGACTAACATACACTCCTGACACAGGTTCCCACAATCAGTGTTAGCATAAAGGTTCCCTACAAATCTCCATCCATAGACAAGATTCTAGCACTGCAAACAGCACTTAGGATGGAGCCACCCAAGTGATTCCCCCCCCTCCAAAAAAACAAACCCAGCCGATTATGCAGAGCACAGTGGAGTTTCAGGTAGAACATCACAAGAAGAATTCAACCTTTATCAGAATCGCATGCCCACACAACCCTGGGAAACGTGAGTTTCGGGGCTTCACAAATTTATATTGAATTCTAGAGCATATACTATTATGCATGGATTGCCTAAAACAACAATACAATGAATCATCCAACTGTGGATACGAAAGTTGCATGAATCTGCCCCTTCGTTCTAGTCACGCATTAAACCAGCTCTGGAAGATCTGGAATACTCTGCATTGTAGATTCAACAATTTCAGATCAACAACCTTGTGGTGAGACAGGCAGTGAAACCTGGCGTGGTGGACCACGCCCCTCTCATCAAAAGGTGACCTAAAACAGCCATCACCTTTGAGTGAATTAGATACTCCACCCTGTCTTCAAGAACCCCTAAATATCCCAAACACCCTTTCCCTTTATCTTCATAGGGTGATAATTAATGGACTCTTTGAACACACACATGCACGCCTTGTAAATATTTGGAACTGCGGTTCCTGAGCTCCTTAGCCTCACTGCACAAAACTAATAAAAAAATTTTAAAAAGTCCAGTAGCACCTTAGAGAGCAACTAAGTTTGTTCTAGGTATGCACACAATGCACAGATGCACACGAAAGCTTATACCTAGATCAAACTTAGTTGGTCTCTAAGGTGCTACTGGGCTATTTTTTAATTTTTTATTTCGACTGCGTCAAACCAACACAGCTACCTACCTGCACAAATCTACAACTCCCAGAATTCCCTGAGGAAAGGGAATGACTAGGTAAAGCAGTTTAAATCAGCAGAGTCACACAAGGGTAGGGAACATGTGACCCTCCAGGTCCTGCTGGACTCCAACTCCCATCAGCCCCGGCGGGCACAACAAATGGTCAGGAATGATGGGAATGGTAGTCTAGCAACATCTGGAGAGCCCCTGATTCTCCCATCTTCCAGTGTACATACCCCTTCAAGGCATTTTTGCTTTGTATCTAGTTTGTATCAGAGCCGGATTTTAATTTTCTTGGTGGGGAAAGGCCTGTGGCTGTTGTTTCCCATTCCTAGCAGTGATGATGGTCCCACGCAGACTCTGAAGCAACACCACTAAAGAAATTCACAAGGCAATCTTTCCGAGTATGTGCGTGGCACATTTTCCAGGAAAGGAGCTTTGCCAGGACATAGGGAGGAGGCCGGAGAGATTATTCCAGGCAACCTGCAGCACAGCTGACCCTTTGAGCCTCTTGCACAACAAAGTACCGACAAAGTGCTAAGTCCCCTGGAGGGATGCTAGCTTGGGGAAGCCACTTGTTGTCACATTGGGATTGGCCAAGAAGACCTTGCCCAAGTGCCACACTGGGAATGCTCCCCACGTGATGGGTTGAAAACGTTGCAGGTTCCCATTAAGGTGGCATTCCAGATAACTCTGGAGTAGCTGACCAGCAAAGCTATTAAGAGGAGGCGTAAGCAAGCATTCCTTTATCTGGGACAAGGACACCTGCCCGTGTCCCCATTGGGCAGAAACATGACCTAATTTTGAGACGAGCCTGTTTCCTTTCCCCTGCTTACTACATTTCTCTCCACAAATCTGATTCATGCAACGTGCTGCTATCAGGTAAACAAAACAGACTGCAGGTGAGTCAGGTCGGGAGCATCCAGACAGACATGACATTGGGAACTGCGGTTGGCAGCATATTTTCACCCTCTCCACCCTAAAGGGGAAGGCAGTGGCTTTCAGGGGATGCCAGTCGTGTTTCCAAGCTAGGCATGTGAACAAAGGCGGAAGATGTTGGCCCATCTCGCCTAGCACTGCCCCTCCACTCTTGGTGGTTAAGCAGCTCTCAAAACCCCCAAAGTGGTGCTAGGGAGAGCCAATATAGTGTTGATGGACTACAACACCTATCAGTCCCAATGCCCAGGGATGATGGGAGTTGTAGTATAGCAACATCTGAAGGGCGAAGCCTCTTTCCCAGCTCCCAGCTCCATTTAAGCAGAGACCCCAGGGACCTTCTGCACACAAAGCGCATGTCCTATCACTGAGCTCTCTTCAAAAGGCAGAGGCACCAAGCCTAGACACCATTTGCCACCCTCCTGTAAGTCTTAAGAGAAAGAGCAGAGAAATCCCCGGTGAAATTTCCTCAGGGGGTGACCCAATGAAATCGAGAAGGCTCCCTTTCACTTTCGTGTTCACTCAGGAGAACCACTGCTTCTGCTCACGGCTGCCCCTTCGCTCGAGATGATGCAACATCTCGCAGGCCGGGAGAGCCCAGCAACAATGAAAAGTAGAAAAAGGAACTATGGCAACTTCTGCATACTACTTTTTTACGTGCTCAACAACTGCCCAAGTAACACGACAAGCACTAATCACATTTCTTTTGCTTGCTAGTCTCCATCCATAGTGTTAACATACTAACAATGGGTTGATTTTAGTGATGGCTAACTGAAACCCCGGGACGCGGGTGGCGCTGTGGATTAAACCACTGAGCCTCTTGGGCTTGCCAATCAGAAGGTCGGCGGTTCGAATCCCCGCGACGGGGTGAGCTCCCGTTGCTCAGTCCCTGCTCCTGCCAACCTAGCAGTTCAAAAGCACATCAAAGTGCAAGTAGATAAATAGGAACCGCTCCGGCGGGAAGGTAAATGGCGTTTCTGTGCGCTGCTCTGGTTCGCCAGAAGCGGCTTAGTCATGCTGGCCACATGACCCGGAAGCTGTACGCTGGCTCCCTCGGCCAATAAAGCGAGATGAGCGCCGCAACCCCAGAGTCGGTCACAACTGGACCTAATGGTCAGGGGTCCCTTTACCTTTAACTGAAACCCCACTGACTAAAATGGGTCTTTAAGTATAAGCACGTTTGAATTTAACTCAATACAGTATTGGCATCTCCTTTCAAAACACCACAGTCAGCAATAGCCAGAATATGTTACTGTTGCTATTATAATCCTACCTCCAAAGGAGCTCACAGTGGTATCCATGGTTTTCCCCGCCCTCTATTTTATCTCCACAACAGCCCTCTGAGGTAGGTTAGGCTGAGAGGCAGTGACTGGCCGAAGGTCCAACACACTAATCACTATACCACACTGTTATGAACCACAGCTCCCAAAATTCCTGACAATGGGTGACCATGTTTGCTGGGGCTGATGGGAGTTTTAGTCCAAAACATTCTCTTTCTTCCTCCAGACCTTCCTTTCTTTCCCACAAAACCTCTTAGTTCTCACCTGTCATCTCTCCCACTATTGAAATACTGCAGCCTCCTCAGGGCAGGAAAACATTCCTTTTTGCTTACATTATTAGCATACGTCAATGACATCATCACCAAGCTCACAGGGTCAGATCCAGACTTAAGTTAGCTGCATGTACTTTGAGGCCCATTGATTTCAGTAGGAGCTAAGTTAAGCCATAACTAACTTATCCCACTGATTTCAAGTTAAACTCATTTAACCTGGCTCCAACCATTCGGCAAACGGTACCAAGCTGACGTATTTTAAATAATGATCCACTGGCATGTTTGATGTAACAATGGGCAATAGGGAAACACTACTCCTACTCCGGGTTGACCCACTGACATCTATGGACATTGCTAACTTAGGCTTCATCATTTCAGTGGATCTACTCTGAGTAGGACTAGCACTGAATGGCACCCAAGGCATTGCACTCTTAGGATAAGTTTCATTGGTTTAAGGCTTTAAGACAATGGGATTTGGATACAGGAGCTGCAGGAATATGTCCTGACACAATAATCTGCATGGATAAAGACCTTCTATCTCAATCACACTTAACCTGAGCAGCTGCTACCTTTAAAATCACAAATACTTTCTATGTTCAGTTTCTTCACTAGCCTCAGATATATTGAAAGTGTTTCCTTTTTTGCAGTGGGATGGGGACTCATTCAGCTGCCAAATACCTTTCTTTTATTTTTATTTTTTGCATTTAAAAATGCAATAACTGATCTATTAAAAAAACCAAAACTATTTTATATAGACAAACACACTCCATTTTACAGGTACAAACTGATTTACTAGGGACTATTTGTGCAGGGTTTATATAAAAGCTTTGAACACTCTGACCCTAAACAAATTTAACAGTACTTAGCAGTTCTGAGTATCCAAAACACTTCACACATACCATTCCTTACAACAATGCTATAAGGCAGATCAGCCTTATTATTCCCATAGCTGTCATGGGAGGGTCTGAGGCTGCACGCCAGACGCTTACCGCCAGAGGGGAGCTTTGAATGGGGACTTCCCAAACACACTCGCATTCATTTCCTCAGCAGGGATGGATGAAATCACAGCTGAGATCCCCTCGTACTAGCACTGTGAATTATCTGATGGGCTGTCAATGCAAGAGACTGAAGAGGCATTTGTAATGCAAGTTTGCCTTCTGGCCAAGACAGTTTCCAGATTCACATTACCAATTAAAAGCCACTTGAAGCTGCAATCCCATGCACGTCTGTTCAGAAGCAAGCCCCACTGAGCTCAATAGGAACTTACACCCAGATATAAGGTGCACAGAATTACAGCTTGGTTAATTTAAGGTCAGAAACCCCATTATCTCCAAAGGAAAATTATCTGAATATCATGTTGCTGGAATGGGGCTGTGGCACTCTGGGTAAAAGGAAGTGGCCTTACACAGAAGCGAGACCCATTGAGTTCAACAGGGCTTGCTCCCAGGTTAAGTGTGTACAGGATTGCAGCCCAAGACTATATAAGTTTTTTAAAGCACCACAGCACGTGGGAATGGGATATTGTCATCATAAGTTCATCTCCTTAATAAATATGCCCTCTTAATGAAGAGGGATCACCCCAATGCTATCCGGCATGCTATCCCGCGGACAAGTCACTCTCAGCCTCAGTTTCCCAGCTGTAAAATGGGAAGAGAAAGTGCCCCTTCTTCCTATCACCACGCAGCTGCTGCGGAAGTTTAAAACGCAGGTCCCTTTTCATATTAAAACTGAATGGGAGATGTCTATAAAGGACTATATATCTCGCTATGCATCGGAAGCTCAGGACGGGCAACAGGTTAATTTAATTTCGATATGGAAAATTGGAGCGAGGGGGAACCTTTCAGCAGCAGCAGCCGTCGTTCTTTGGGTGGGTGACCCCGATGCTTACTTGCTTTCTCTCCCTCGGCTCTCCGAGGGGGCTCTCCGACCGGGCGGGCGTCGGTCTCTGCCCCGCTTCCCGGCGTCGCGTCCCGCGCAGCCAGCTTCACCTCCAGCGCCTCCGCGGAGTTGGCGCCCCGGGAGCAAGGAAAGCAGCAGCAGCCAGAGCCGGGCCGGACGGCAACCTCTCTCCGAACTCGCACCCGGAGCCACTAGCGGAGCAGTCTCCGCCGTGACAGGGGAAAGCCCGGCGGAGGAGGAGGCGGAGCTCCGCCTGCAATCCCGAGACCAGCCGGGCGGCCGACGGACTGACTCACGGCTCCTCGTCGAGCAGAGACTGTCCGGCCGCCGCTTCCACCTCCGGTTTCGATTTCGCTTGTTCCCTTAACCCGACCGAAGCGGGAACTGGCTGGCGCTTTGCAGCCGCGGGATCGGATCCTTCAACTCTTTGTGATCTTTATTGATTGGTTGCATTCACACTCCGCCTTTTTCTCCAAGGTGGCGCGCATGGCTCTCCCTCTCCTCAATTGATCCCCACAACAACCCTGTGAGGGAGGTCGCGTCAGGATTTGAACCCAGGTCCTAGTCCGACACTCGAACCACTGCACCACACTGACTCCTGCATTTGCTCCAGGGAGTCCAAGCACCTGCCTTGCTTTCCAAATTCCTCTTTTTTTTTGCGGGGGAGCTGCAGGAATTTTCGAAGTATAGCCGCCTTCTTTTTTTTTTAAGCCCACGATACCTTGGAAACCCTGACATTTTTTGTGTACGTCATAGCTTTCTGCTCCTTTCCCTCAAAAGAGGCAAGCAAAAATACAGTGATTTTTTTATTTTATTTTTTGAGGAACAAAATCATAAAAACAAAGCTAAACTAATATGGTGGTTATTTCTTCAGGAGTTCAGGCTGGGTGTAAGATGTCTCTCTTCCCTTTGCTTTGCTTTCCTTGCAACAACCCTGGGACGTAGGTCAGGATGAGAGTTGGGTGGATGACTTGGCCCAAAACCACTTGTCCAGCTTGTGGCTGAGTGAGAGATTTGAACCCTGGTCTCTGCGGGGCTCTAGTCCCACATGCAAACCCCTACAACACTTTGGCACATTCATGGTGTTTCGCAAAGCATAAGAGGGCAGGTCTCTGCCCCAGGGACATTACAAACAAAAGTGTGGCTCTCAGGAAACAGCAGGAAGGAGTTAAGTGGGGAATAACATATGTTTATTTCATTTACCCATCCTTAGGCTTGTTTGCAGTGGGGGATAGGGATTAATGGCCTTCTGAATTGTTCTAGCTATACTTAAACTGCCTCTCCAAAAGCCAGAGGGGAAGGCCGCACCCTGCAGGCATTTCTGCAGGTGACTAAAGAAGCGGAAATTCTCATTTCAGGGGGATTTCCACAGCCACCATAAAGGCTTTGCTTCCAGCACTTAACAGCTCTCCTCTCTCTGCTGTTGGAAGACAAATCAGAACCTGGTTAAAATAACACAGATATTGTAGAGCAGCCTTTGCCATCCTGGTGCCCTCCATATTTTCTTGGATTATAGGGGCTCATATTAGGATGAGGAAGTTTCTAAGGCCCCCATCTGCACATTTAAAGCAAGTTTTTAAAAAAGATTTATTTTCTATTAATTCCATGTTAATAGAACGGAACAATCCCCTCTTCATCTTGTAGAGAAAGGGAGTCTAAAGTAAAATTAAGCAAAAACATTAATTTGTCCATACAATTCAGCGGGAAATATCAAAATTTTAGTCTCTGATGTATCATGCCAGTTTAAAAGAGATTTGGCTATTCTAACAAATACAATTTGTAGTTACATCCCTATGGGCCATTATATATCCTTTGCCCCCGCTTCACGGTGGGCCTTTACTAGGTTTGCCATAGGTTAATGCCTACTTATTAATGTTGATTGTCAGTTTTGATGTGACCCCCCTCCATGTGTGAGGCCTGGGGCAATTCCCCACAACAACAACAGCACCACCACCAAAATGATATAGCTATAGTCCTGTTTAATGATCTAGTCCTATAGAACACTTGACAGAACATCATCCATATTTTAGATAAGCTTGTGAAGTCTGAATGAGAGCAAATAACAGAAATGGTTGTTGGTGTTTTCCAGTTGCAGTTCCAGTTTCCTGTGGTGGCAATACCCTTTTATTGTCCCAGTCAGGGCATAATCATAAAATGAGATGCTGAGATATAAAGTGCATATGGGATGTACCTAGAATCTTTGATTCTATACACCCATTCATCTCCTGCCTCTGTTCTATTATTATTATTATTATTATTATTATTATTATTATTATTATTACCTACCTTTTTCTCCAAGGAGCTGAAAGTGGCATAACCTCCTCATTTAATTCCTGCAACAACCCTGTGAGGTAGGTTGGGCTGAGAGGGAATGACTGGACAGACGTCACCCTATGAGCTTCATGGCTGAGTTTTCTCTTCACCTCCCCTTTCTCCTAATCGCCATCTTTTCCCTTCTCTTAAAAAGGTATCGCTGGCATGTCGCCTCTAGAGTAGACTACAGTTCAGTTGTAGGTCACAACACACCCATTGAAGATCAATGATAAGCCATGCCTTTTACTGGCCCAGCTCCCCTGGGTATGCAGGTGCCGTCATCAAGGCAGGACTTTGGGGCAAAATGTAGCAAAACGTGTATCAGGGTCCCTCCCCAATGCATCACGGAGGGCTTATCACATTTTGAAGCAGGTTTGAGTTTATTAAATTAGTATATAGCTTCTCACTACGAAAAGTCCCAAAGTGATTTACAACCAGAGCAATAACAGAACAATAAAAAAACACACACTCCAGCATGTGTTAAAAACATGAAGTCAGGATACGAGACTATAAAAGGGTTCACCCACAGCATAACCACCCCAGCCAACCTCAGATGAACATGAAAACAATCATTGGCGCTACCCAGATTCTGCAAGATCATCCAAATTAAGTCCTGGATTGACTGCACCACTCTTAGTACAAGCATACTGTTCTTGGGAAGATTTGAGATACAGCTTCAATGAACAGCTCTGGCCTAAGCCTTACGTTCACATTCTCATTTCATCAGATGCTGCCCCACTTTCTCCAAAGTTATCACTTCACTCTTTATTTATTTTATATCTCATCCAATTTCAACGATGCCTAGCATATGTAACATTTTTTGCCCACATTTTCACCCAGAAGTCCAGAACAACCCTGGGAGGCAGATTGTGATCGGTCTAAAAGTGTTTGGGCCACAGTCTCTCCCGATGAAATCCTTGGAGCCCTACTTCTGAGTAGACGTGCTTAGGATTGCATCGCCAGTGGGCTTTGTGACTTAACATTGCAATCAGAAGCAAGCCCCACCGAGTTCAATGGGAATTACTCCCGAGTAAGTGTGTGCCAGATTGCCACTTGGATTTGAACCCAAAGTCTCTTTAGCCTCAGTCCAACACCAGCTAAAGTTCACCTTCCACAAATTATTTCGCAAAACTCTCCACAGATCATTTTTGCGTGGAGGCTCCACCGAAGTCATCTTTTCAGGTCAAGATTTTAAGAGCTTGGGGTGGAAGGGAACTTTTCTATTCAAAGGGGGAAAGGTTTTTTAAAAAATACATGTCTCTCTATGTCTTCCCCTTTAATCCACACCAGAGACATGTGAACAAGCAGATACTGTAACATGTTAGAGGTTTCTCTTATCTCTCATCCATTCCAGCCTTGCTTTTCCTGGGCTCACCTTCTTGAAGATGGAGTCCATGTGATTCATCTTCCACCGAGATCCTCTCTCAGCCTGCTAATCCCTCAAGAAATCCCGTGCAAAGGAAGTATATCAGGTGTGGAGCGATGGGAGGAATACAGGGCGAGGAACAGACAAGTGGAGCCGAGGATCGGTAGGTCCTTCTGAGCACCTAATGTGCAGCCGGACCTTCAGGTGTCACTATTTTAAAAAACCTGCCGGGGTTATTAGCATTCTGAAACTCACAATTAATTTTAATGACACCCTTGGTTCCCAACAGGGCCAACCTCACAGGATGAAGAGGCGTCTCTTTCTCAAGTTGCCAGGTGCATTTTTGAGGGTGTGCCACACAAGATTCCATAGCCCAAGCATGTGCCGTGACTCCAGAGGCGAGGTCCATGGAAAAGCTTTATCACACAGCACATGGAGGAGGGATCAAGCTATCAAGGAGCTTAGCACCCGGCCATGTGGCCCTTGGCTCATCTCGAGAGCAGGGTGGAGATGGGTAAGTTGTAGTAGCTAATATTATTATTATTCATAGTGGTAGTAATAGTTTTCATTTATGAATCACTCCCGCGGGGGAAACCCCGAAGTGAATTGCAGCTAAATAAAAACATATATGGTACAGTTACATATATGAAAACTGCTTCTAAAAATTACAAAAATAAAACATTCTTTAAAATATACATAGACAGATTTATTTTTTTAATGGTGTGAACATTAAGCCAGGGATAGCACCTAAAGCCAAAATTGTGTATAGTTAAAAGACAACAGGTGCAATGGTGGGAGGGATTATCAAAGCCTTTCCCCCCAGACTCCTGCCCTCTTTCCACCCCCTTTTTAATTTTTAAATTTTTTTGTCACCCCAAAAAAAAGCTGAATGTGCACAATTTAAATGCACATAGATTGCGGGCTTACTGTGTGTGTGAAGAAAGCACACACACACACACACACACACACACACACACACACACACACACACACACGTATATATTCCGGCCCTCCAGATGTTTTGGACTACAATTCCCATCATCCTTGACCATTGGTCCTGTTAGCTAGGGATGATGGGAATTGTAGTCCCAAAACATCTAGAGGGCCGAGTTTGCCTATGCCTGAACTAGGATAAAGATTACTTAAGAAGGCTTGTTAAAAGTGGAAGGTCTTTAGTTGCTCCTTAAAGAGGCAGCAGAGAAGGAACTTATCTGATATACAATGGGAGGGAGAGTTCCAAAGAGAAGGTGCTACTACGCTAAGGGCCTGATCATGACATCATGCAGAACAGGCTTCCTGGTAGGAAGAGGTCTGCAGCATGCCCTCTCCTGCAGAGCCCAGTGACTGGTTGGCAATCTAGGGGATGGGACAATCCTTGGGGTCTCCTGGTCCCAAGCTGTATAGGGCTTTGTTCACCAGGACCAGCACCTCGAACCTTGTGGCTGTAGCTAATTGGCAGCCACTTGGCAGCCTTTTAGAAGTACTGTATACAAGCACCATATCATTGGCACCATTGCCACACAGGGATGGCGACCCTTGGTTGGTCTGAGAGCTGCACTTGCCCTCGACCAGCCCTCCTGAGTCCACAAGCTGGCAGTGGATGTGGCCAATGGCCTCCGTACATACACACACCATGCATGGAACATCCACACGCAACACACACAAGCCTTTTGCACGCTCCCCGCTCATGCTCTACCAGGGAAGGGCCATAGCTCAGATGGTAGAGTATTTGGTTTACATGCAGAAGGTCTCTGACTCAATTCCCATCATCTCTAGGTAAGGTTGGCTAGAAACGCCCCCCCCCCCCCCCGAAATCCCAGAGAGTCTTTGCCAGTCAGTGCAAGCAATGCTGAACTGGATAGACCAATGGTCTTACTTTGTAAAAGGCAGCTTCTTATGCTTCTCTTCAGGCGTCCAAACAGATGAACAGGGAGGGGGCAATTTGCATCTTGGTGTGATGAAAGGATCTAAACCATGATGAGGATGAAATTAACTCCACCTCTGTTTCTTTTGCTCTACGTACTTAATTGCCACCAGAAAAAATTGGGCTGCAGGGCTGGCAGAGGGCACTGGAGAGGGCACATGGTGGGCCAGATCAGGCTAGCGGTTCTCTGTTCTAGAGCATCTGTGACTTTTGTCTGGAATCTCTCGGGTTTTTTCACTTCACGGTGGGATTTTGAGATGGACTCCATCATCATAGAATGACAGAATTGTAGAGTTGGAAAGAGACCACAAGGATCCTCTAGTCCAACCCCCTGGAATGCAGGAATCTTTTGCCCAATGTGGGGCTCAAACCCACGACCCTGAGATTCTCATGCTATTCCAGGTTTGCCAATGCATGTAAAGTACCGTATTTTTCCATGTATAAGACTAGGTTTTCTCCCCTAAAAAATAATGTCAAAAATTAAGGAGTGTCTTATACACAGATACATCTCCCCCATTTTCTTAAATCTGAGTCCCCCAAAATAGGGAACATCTTATACATGGGGGCATCTTATAGACGGAAAAATACAGTATTACCTAAAAGACAGATGCTTCAGCATTAGACACACACACTGTATACAGTTAAAAGTGTGGGAGACATTGGTTTTAATTCCTGTGTGATAATCAGGTGACACATCTGTCACTTGATTGCTTACCTAAATACCAGCGGCTGGACTCTGTGGGTGGGGTTGAATTACCCATCACAAAGACAAGCTCCGAGCTGACGGCTAATCCTGCAAAAGGAACGGCTCTGGGGTAACCCTGCAAACTGTTACAAGTGGCGGTGGGTGGAATAGTTGGTAGAATATGAGTTGTGTAATTGCACTTCATTGCACTTCCTTAACACCCTGGGATAGATTTGAAAGAAAAGCAGACTACAAATACAAGGAATAAATAAATAAGTGGAATATCTCATGCCTTTGTGTTTCACTGGAAGGTTTGGGAGTGCACGGGCTGTGCAGCATTTGACTATTCATGGCCTGTTTACAACAGGGGTGGGGAACCTCAGGCCTCGGGGACTTCTGGTCTCTGTATCTGGCCCTTGGCCCTCTCTCCAGGCCATGCCTCCTCCTCTTCCCTCACACTGCAGCCTATGGACTACGGCGGAGATGGCGAAACTGACAGCAAAAATAAGAGACCCCAAAGAAGAAACGCTTGTAGAAGAATGGAGACCCTTTTCAGATTATCTGAGAAAATATTACGGTCAAATAGAAATCGCAGGCAGGACTTGAAATATAAGCAAAGGAATGAGAACAAGGACTGTAGTGTAGGATATATGTTTTAGAGAAATATTGCATTTATGGCATTCCTCAAATGGTTCTGCCTGGGCGGACTGTGTCTTTGGTCTTACAATGCCTCTTGCTTGCCTGAATGGAAGGTGTGAGTGTGTAAAAAACTAGCCTTCTGAACAAATGTGAAATTTATTTATTTCTGCACAGCCCACTTTTGTCTCTGGCTCTGCCCAACACTGCCATGTTGCCCAGGAGGCAATGTGGCCCCCAGTCTGAAAAAGATCCCACCCACCCCCTGCCCTCAAATGATGTGATTTATCTTGACAAAGCAATGCCAAAACTCTCTGTAACTCCCATCCCAACCTCTAACTGGTTTGTAGATGTCAGGGAACTGCCATCGGCACAGAGGCAAGAAATAGAATGGCAGTTGTGTTACATGGAGCCTCCGAAAATCTTGCGAAGCAGTTTCTCTTCCAGGGAGGAGGAAAGCCCCACCTCTAGTGGGGAAAAGGTGCAAGGACCAGAGGATGCTAGGGAGAGCCTAAAGCTCCTGAGCAAACCAGAGAGGAGGGAAGCACACCCTTGCCATCACCCATCCTGCGCAGTAGTCTGCGGCGCAGAGAGGGGCGGAGACGGTTGGGGGTAACAAAACTTTTATGCTGGGGGAGGTACAAAAAAAGACCACCCCCGGATTCTGCTAGCGATTGAGCCAGACATGAGCCTTGGGGCTCTTCACTGTAAATAGTCTGCACCAAAATAAAGCCTGTAAAACACAGGTCGGAGTCCTGCCTGGTTACTTTTGAGCAACTGCAACAGCACCTGACAGTAGATGTAAGGGGTGAATCAAATATTGAAATGAGCTGAGAATCAGTAACCCCACTGGTGTGATCATGGGTTCCTTAATCATCAGGGCTGCAACTGTGTTATCTCAGATGGGTGGGGTTCACTGTTCCATTGAGACACACTGCAGCCAGAAAATGACCCAAGACAGCAAATGGGTGTGGATGAAGCATGTCAGAATTAGCTGAGCAGCCAAAAATAAATAAATTGATCTAGCAACCTCTCTGTCTTGACTCGTTAGAAGGTGCCACAAGTGGTGCAGCGTTTTCATCAGGGAACAACAGGGACAACAAGGAAGAGCCAAAATAGTTTAAGCTGATGTGCTTTCAGAACATAATGAAAGCTCTGCTGGATCAAAGGTCCATCTAGTCTGGCGTTCTGTTCCCACAATGGCCAGACAAGTGCCTAAGGGGAGCCCACAAGAGCACAACGCATCGTTCGAGTTGTATTATACTTCCTTACGGTAACTCTGGAAATGGTTTTCAAACTGGATGGATTAAACATGTTGCATGTATTGTTGGTGGGAGAATTTGAGATGGCATGTTGAGAAGACAGATAAAACTTCGCCCCTCCTGCCATTGACCACTTGAAAATTGCAGAGTGTCTTGGTGGACCACTTAATGATTTCCCTGCCTGTTGCAGCAACTGCAATTGGCTAATCTATATGCAGTATGATTTTTAGTTGTATTTTTACAGGCACACCAGGAACCACTGGCAAAAAGGGTGGCAAAACTAGTATTTTATTGTACTAGTCAATTACCATGACAAAACCATACAGACACATATCAAAAGGAAATATATACATATATAAAAACACAAAGGCTCTGCAGAAGCCATCAGAACTGTATATTGTAAGCGAGACTGTAAATGGGGTGCCTCTACAACTTCATACAACATATTTCTATTTAGACATCTGAATCTCCCTTACAGTTGACTGCAATTTTATCCAGTTCCTTCTTCCTGATCTTTTATTGCTGCCAGCGCAAAGAGGACCAAATTATAAGTGACTGAGGCATGAGAGTTGCTCAGCAGGCATTGAACCCTCAGTGCCCAGGAGAGACTGCTTTCCTGGACAAACAAGGGATTTAGAAAGCATCTCTGGACCACTGGTGATATGCAGAGCACAGTTTAGGAACCCTGTAATAAAGTTAATAGTGTCTACCACAGTCTTTAGGCCTTTTATGATTATTTCACGAAAGCACTTCTAATGATTCCTTCAGCCAGTCTTCAAGAACAAGGAATGCCCCCTGAAAAACAGGAAGGGTGGTCACCTAGATTTCTGGGTGTGGAAACTGAAAGCAGTCCTCCAGGCTCACGTGCACAGGCGTCATAATTGGCCACCCGGACAGTCCTGCTGTGATGACTCCTGCCTGCTCAATGGGACCCATGCGCAGAATACTCCTCCTTCTGGAAGCATCCAGATAATACGCGTGGCAAAGGAAGCTTGGGATGGACAGCAAAATCCCTCAGGGATCATTCATGAGACTAGTCAAGATCCAGTTATCTTTGGGATAACCATCGCTTTGATGAGGTAAAATAAAAGCCTGAGAAAACAGGCAGCGGTTAACATGATCGCTTATACACACTTAAAACACCTTAATTTACTTCAGTCAAATTGTGCACTGGGCACAAATCACTAGCTAGTGTTTTATTTCAGTTGGGGAAATTAGAGAATAGATGGAAGTAGAGGCAGACTCTCATTTCCCAAGCAATAGAGTGATAGGGAAGGGAGACCTGTGGCCCTCTGGATGTTGCTGTGCTCCAGCTTCCATCATCCATCACTCTTGGCCATGCTGCCTGGGGCTGATGGGAGATGGAGTCCAACAGCAGCTATGCCCGTTCCTCAGTCCTGCCCATTCTGTCTAAAGCTTCCCCACAGGTGACGAATATGGGCCACAATTTAGGGATGAACAAATGTTGCTCCAGTTCACCTGTCCTTTGGCTCAAATCTAGCTGGGGCTGATGGAAGTTATAGTCCAAAACATGTCTAGGGCAGTGCATTGGCAGAGGCTGCTTGAGGAAACCTGTGCACAATACACGAGTTGCTCTGAAGAAAAGCACAGAAGAAGAGTCCTGCTGGATCCGGCCAATGGCTCATCTGGCACAGCACTCTCTTCTCATTCTGGTTTGTGGAAAGCCAAGAGCATGACCTGAGTGGAATAACATTACTGGTTTCCAGCAGCTGATACCGCTGGAAAAAATATGTTCCTCATAATGAATATATCTAAGTGTATATGTTACCTTTTCAGTTAATAAGATGTCCTGTCCCCATTCTCTCTCTCTCCACATAGTGCCGAATATAAAAATGTAATTGACGTAAATATTATTGATGCAACTGTGGGCAAAATTATTGGAAAGATTTCATGTTTTATTCTTTTCATTTGTATATTTCACAAATAATGTGTTCATCTTGTTGGATTAATAATAATATTGTTTAAGAGCACACACTTTACCCCTTATTCTTGACGACTAGGAAATTGACCAGGGGCAGGTGAATGAGCCATAAGGGGGCCACAGTTAAGGGACAAATAAATGGACGAATAGCAATGGTAGCAGCTTCATCTCTTCACCTCAGACAGCAAAAAAATCTAACACTGGCCCAAAGTCAGAAGGGGAAATTTAAGCAGGTGCAGCATGCCATCAAAGTGTAGGAGTCTGGAAAGGGACCCCTGTTCCCTGCAACTGTTGTCTTCTGTGGAATCCAGTTGCCCTTTGAAGTTGAACATTATAGAAACACACCTAGTCAATGACCTACTAAGGATGGGGACAGGACTGCAGCTTGCTAGTGGAACACATCCCCTGCAGGCAAGGGTCCTCAAATGCAATTCCAGGCATCTCTAAGCAAAGCTGGGGAAGGCCCCCTGTCTGAAATGTGCTGATGCCAAAAGGACCAGTGGTCTGATACATGAGGGGTGGCAAACTCTCAAGAGACGGCGATCTACTTTCAGAATTAAAAAACTGGCAGTGATTTATCCCCGTTTTTTAGGGATTTAGCTCAAAGTTCTTGAGCTTTTTTAAGGGAGGACAAAAGCCCCATGGGGCGGGGGTTAAAGGAAAAGCTTTGGGGGGAACTTCCGGTTTGGGGGGGCTTAAAGGCAAGGGACAAAGGGGTAAAGTCACTCACAAAAAGATCGCTATAGGGGAAAACAGCAACACAGAGAAAGCTCCATCTTTCCCTTCCAGAGATAAGACAACAATGGAGGGCGGGGTGAGGGGGGGGGTAGGAGTCAGTTTTAACAACGCTAAGGAAAGAGCCAGGGATCGACCGCGATCTACCAAAACCTCGCGGGGATCTACCAGTAGATCACGATCAACCTGTTGGACATTCCGGTGATACATCATTATCAGGCAGCGTGTTACAGTATAGTGTTTTTTATTTTTATCACATTGCTTTTGTTTTTATCATATTGTTACTTTATAAAGTCCATTCCTACAAAATTCAATCTCATTTCTCAGTTTGGCTGCACGTGTCACTACAAATGGTGCTAAGCGGGCTCAGAATTGAGGATACGTTGCTATTGCTGATATTTCCAGGTGCCTTTTTTATTATTCATATGCAAAGATTTAAGCTCTGTCCTGATGTTTACTTGGACGTAAATTCTGCTTAGTTTAACAGGACTTACTATAATCCTAAATAGATTGGGTTCACTGTAGCACAGTTCAAACGCTCTATCAGCAGCAACTTTGGTGACCCATCCTTAAATAAAGCCAGGATTACTAAAAATTATGGCGTTGGAGCCCTGATGGTGGCTGAGACCAGCATTCAGTTCGGGTCTTAGCACTGTTGTTAGGACAGCCAAACAAATTTATCGACAGGAGTCCCGATGGGCCATTCGCCACGACAGGTAAAAACGGAGCCTCCCCATTCAGAAGCACTCTATCCGAGAATCTATCGCTTCTTCTCGCGAACCCCGGAGATTTGCCCTCTCCGCGCTCCCGTCCTAGGGAAAAGAACGTTCGCAGCGCGCACGCGCAGGCAAGCCGAGGAATATTGACCCTCGCGTCGCCCCGTCAGGGGCCGCCTGCGTCGTGCGCGCGCGTGCGCAGTACGGGCCCTTCCCGCGCTTCTTTCAGGAATGGCGGCCCCCATGGGGCGAGTGCCTCTTTGGCTCCAGTGCCGGGGTCTGTGCTTCCTCCGCCGCGCCGAGGCCAGGCTGAGGGTCGCCGGGAACCGGTTCAGCTCCACGGAAGCTGCGGCAGCTATGCGGAGCGAGCCGCAGGGCCCCGGCAGCGAGGAAGCGGCGGCAGGTAAAAGTGGTTTCGCTTTCTCGGGAGGCCCCTTCCCGCCCGGCCTCGCGTCCCTCCCTCTCTCTCGATGTCTGCCTGCTGCTTAGCAACTTGAGGGGAGAGGCTGAGGGACCCTCGAGGGGTGAGCAGCGAGGCGAAGGGATGCGCTGGTGGCAGCCGACTTAAGATGGCTTTGAAAAGGGACGAGTGATAAAGCTACCAGTGGCTATCCTCTTGAAAGCAGTACAGTGGTACCTCGGGTTAAGTACTTAATTCGTTGCGGAGGTCCGTTCTTAACCTGAAACTGTTCTTAACCTGAAGCACCACTTTAGCTAATGGGGCCTCCTGCTGCTGCCGCACCGCCGGAGCCCGATTTCTGTTCTAATCCTGAAGCAAAGTTCTTAACCTGAAGCACTATTTCTGGGTTAGCAGAGTCTGTAACCTGAAGCATATGTAACCCGAGGTACCACTGTATCGCCTCCAGGGCACCTGTTGATAGTGTTTTAATACTGCATCCATACAGGGCAACTGCCTCAGGCGGTAGGATCCAACCGGGGCAGCAGATCCCAATGTCAAGCTTTCTCTGTCCCGCCACCACCACTGCCTTGTTCCTGATATAGATCTTCCCTTGCCTGTTCTTCCCTGGTAGGGATGGAGTTGCCCTTTTTGGGTCCGCTTCAGTTGAACCTATACTGGTGTGGCCAGCCGAGTTGTGCAGCACCAGCAGAGTAGTCCAGCAAAGCTCCACAATCTTCGTCTTTTCCTGTCGTAGGCCTTTCTAGAATTGACAGTGAAGAAAACAAATTGCCCACATGGTTCAGTATAAAGCGTTTTATTGACTGAAGACAATTCAAATACACTATACACACACACATGCTTCATAAGTTGTATTAATGCATCATAAACTGTACTGCTTACAGGAACTTGGTCTTAGAGGTTAAAGTGAAGAAATTCAAATACACAGAAAGATTCAAGTTTGAAGAGAGATCCACCACCACCCACATTGCTGCTGAATGCAGCCATGGCGTTAGACCTGTCAGTGTGCCTGCACAGATTCTTTGGAGAAAGTGGGTATGGATGAGTCATGCTAAAGGCCTATGGCCTTGATCTGTTTCAAGATGCCCACCACAGCTGGCATCCTAACCGTGAATAGATTTCAGGTGTTGAGGAAGGGCACCTTGAGAAACAGACCAAGCTGTTGGTGCAATTTTGCACATATTCCCAAATTACACAAACACCTGTGAATACTAATGTTATTGCAGTCATGTCTCCCTATAGGCATCTGGTTCATCACTATGGAAATCAGGGTGCGGGCCTTTGGTCTGATCTAGCAGGATTCCTCTTATGTTCTTATACCTGGTGCCTGGGGCTGTTTTCAGTTGAGCATAGTGTGCTTTCACACACACAAACTTTTATGTAGCAAAACAAAAATGCACACAAACTTTTATGTAGGGTTTTTTTTGGGGGGGGGGTTGTCATGTAGTACGTACCTTTTTGCTTTTAAAAATGAAGTACATGTACTAATATCAGGCTGTAAAACTCTGCTCATATAATCTGTTTCCCCCTCCATTTCCATCCAGATACTGAAATTAGCACCAGAAAGAAGACATTCAGTAAGATCTTAGCAGAAAGACGAGAGCAGGCACAAAGAACCGTGTTAATTAACTGCCCATCCAAAATCAATGAGAAAAAACTACTCAAATACTTGTCATCTCATGGAAACATTAAGAATCACTTCTTCTATGAAAGTTACGTAAGTATTTTCAGCATTAGCAACTGAATCTGTGTGATTCAAATAGAAAGACCCAAGAGCAGATGGACTTGCGATAACTCATCTGTATCCAAAACAAAACAAATTCCTTCCAGTAGCACCTTAAAGACCAACTAAGTCAGTTCTTGGTACCTATCTGTAACTCATCTGTATCCTTTACAGAAGCGGATAGCATGGAAATTAGTTCCAGTTACAGATAGGTAGCCGTGTTGGTCTGCCATAGTCAAAACAAAACAAATTCCTTCCAGTAGCACCTTAAAGACCAACTAAGTCAGTTCTTGGTATGAGCTTTCGTGTGCATGCACACTTCTTCAGTACATTTAATGACAAAGTTCATCCTTTGTCTTCAAAGTCGATATTGTGCTACTGGAAGGAATATGGAAATTAGTGTTTGGCAGATTTTAAAATACTTGCACACAAAGGTCTCCCAAGGCAACTTACAAAATACAGTTAGTTTCATATACATAGGAGGAACATTTAGCTTTACAGTGGAACCTTGGTTCTCAAATGGCTTATGGTAGTTGATGAACACATCGGCTCCCAAACGCCAAAAACCTGGAAGTAAAGTGTTCTGGTTTTTGAACATTTTTCAGAAGCCGAACATTCGATGCGGCTTCGCTTGAGTGCAGGAAGCTCCTTCAGCCAATCGGAAGCCACACCTTGGTTTTCGAATGTTTCGGGAGTTAAACGGACTTCCAGAACGAATTAAGTTTGAGAACCAAGGTACCACTGTAGTCTTAACATGTTAAAAAAAATGAAAAATCATTCTAATGCCCAGCCTATGTTTACAGATAAAATCTGTTATATATCATACTACATAAATGTTACTATTTCTTCTTTTCTATTACTTCAGGGGATGTATGCAGTAGTAGAATTTTCTGAGACCGACAGTATAGCTTCACTGCAGGATGCTACTGGTTCTGTACAGTTGGTGGATGAGTGTCCTGTTCCATTTAAATCCAGAATTTTTACAATAACATTGAAAAACCCACCAAGCCAAGCTTCCAATCAGACTCCAGTTTACCGTCATAAACAGGCAACTATTCAAGTTGGAGAGCTGCTGACGAACCTATGTAATGCTGACAGTGTAAGTTCATGTTTGCAATTTCTCTTATAAGAAATAAAGCAGCTTTTATTATTGTGTTGAATATGTAACTGAAAAGCTGAATCAGAAACGCTGATCAGAAAGAGGGTGAATGGTTTTTAATGCATGTAGTAAATAGTTCCATTAATATTTTTGGAAAAATCGGTGCAATAATAATAATAATAATAATAATTTATTATTTGTACCCCGCCCATCTGGCTGGGTCTCCCCAGCCACTCTGGGCGGCTTCCAACAGAGATAAAAAATACACTAAAATGTCACATATTAAAAACTTCCCTGAACAGGGCTGCCTTCAGATGTCTTCTGAATGTCAGGTAGTTGTCCATCGCCTTGACATCCGATGGGAGGGCATTCCACAGGGCGGGCGCCACCACCGAGAAGGCCCTCTGCCTGGTTCCCTGCAACTTGGCCTCTCGCAGTGAGGGAACCGCCAGAAGGCCCTCGGAGCTGGACCTCAGTGTCCGGGCAGAACGATGGGGGAGGAGACGCTCCTTCAGATATACTGGACCGAGGCCATTTAGGGCTTTAAAGGTCAGCACCAACACTTTGAATTGTGCTTGGAAACGTACTGGGAGCCAATGTAGGTCTTTCAAGACCGGTGTTATATGGTCTCGGCGGCCGCTCCCAGTCACCAGTCTAGTTGCCGCATTCTGGATTAGTTGTAGTTTCCGGGTCACCTTCAAAGGTAGCCCCCCCACGTAGAGCGCATTGCAGTAGTCCAAGCGGGAGATAACCAGAGCATGTACCACTCTGGCGAGACAGACCGCAGGCAGATAGGGTCTCAGCCTACGTACCAGATGGAGCTGGTAAACAGCTGCCCTGGATACAGATTTGACCTGTGCCTCCATGGACAGCTGTGAGTCCAAAATGACTCCCAGGCTGCGCACCTGGTCCTTCAGGGGCACAGTTACCCCATTCAGGACCAGGGAATCCTCCACACCTGCCCGCCTCTTGTCCCCCAAAAACAGTACTTCTGTCTTGTCAGGATTCAGCCTCAATCTGTTAGCCGCCATCCATCCTCCAACCGCTTCCAGACACTCACACAGGACCTTTACCGCCTTCACTGGTTCTGATTTAAAAGAGAGGTAGAGCTGGGTATCATCTGCATACTGATGAACACCCAGCCCAAACCTCCTGATGATCCCTCCCAGCGGCTGCATGTAGATGTTGAAAAGCATGGGGGAGAGGACAGAACCCTGAGGCACCCCACAAGTGAGCGGCCAGGGGTCTGAACACTCATCCCCCACCACCACTTTCTGAACACGGCCCAGGAGGAAGGAGCGGAACCACTGTATGACAGTGCCCCCAGCTCCCAGCCCCTCAAGACGGTCCAGAAGGATGTCATGGTCGATGGTATCAAACGCCGCTGAGAGATCCAGCAGAACTAGGAAACAGCTCTCACCTTTGTCCCTAGCCCGCCGGAGATCATCAACCAGTGCGACCAAGGCAGTTTCAGTCCCATGATGAGGCCTGAATCCCGACTGGAAGGGATCCAAATGGTCCGCTTCTTCCAGGCGTGCCTGGAGTTGTTCAGCAACCACTCGCTCAATCACCTTGCCCAAGAATGGAAGGTTTGAGACTGGGCGATAATTGGCCATCGTGGCCGCATCTAAAGATGGTTTTTTAAGAAGCGGTTTAATAACCGCCTCTTTCAGCGGGTCTGGGAAGGCTCCCTCACGGAGGGAAGCATTCACCACCCCACAAAGCCCATCGCTCAGTCCTTCCCAGCTAGCTTTTATAAGCCAGGATGGGCAAGGATCCAGGAGACAGGTGGTTGGCTTCACTCGTCCAAGCAGCCTGTCCACATCCTTGGAGGTAACAGATTGAAATTGATCCCACACAACTTGACCAGACAGGACTCTAGCACTCTCCCGCCCCGGCCCTGCTCCCACGGTGGAGTCTACTTCTTCCCGAATCTGAGCGATTTTATCTGCAAAAAAATTTGCAAAATCATTGCAGGAGAACATGTGGCCCGTACTGGGCCCCGATGTTACAGGTGGTTCCGCTAAATTGCGAACCACCTGAAAGAGTCTCCTGCTGCTGTTTTCTGCAGATGCAATAGAGGCGGTGAAGAAAGTCTTCTTCGCCGTCGCTATCGCCACTTGGTAGGCTCGACGTTGAGCTCTAACCCGTGTCCGGTCAGATTCAGAATGAGTTATCCGCCACCGGCGCTCTAGCCGTCTCAACGATTGTTTCATTGCCCTCAGATCCGTGGAAAACCACGGGGCTCTCCGGGCTTCATGCAATCGGAGAGGGCGCTTCGGAGCCAAACAGTCAATAGCCCTGGTTAACTCCACATTCCAGCGGGCCACCAGGGAATCGGCTGAAAGGCCATCAACATGGGATAAAGCATCCCCAACCACTCTCTGGAAACCATTTGGATCCATTAAGTGGCGGGGGCGGACCATCCGAATCGGTCCCACCTCCCTGCAGAGGGGATGGGTCGCAGAGAAGTCCAGTTGCACCAGGAAGTGGTCTGACCATGGCACTTCTTTCGTTTCGCTTTTACTTAGTGTCAGATCACCAACATCCGTAGAGGTAAACACCAGGTCCAAGGCATGTCCGCGGCTATGGGTTGGGCCTGACTTATTCAGGGACAGCCCCATGGAGGCCATGCTTTCCACGAAGTCCCGAGCGGCCCCTTGTAAGGTCGTGTTGGCATGGATGTTAAAATCCCCTAGGACGACCAAGCTAGGTGTCTCCAGGAGAACATCCGCCACGACCTGAAGCAGCTCGGGCAGGGAATCCTTGGTGCAGCGGGGAGGTCGGTACACCAGAAGGAATCCTGTACTGCCCCTATTGCCCAACTTCCAGAACATGCACTCAGAAAACTGGGTCTTCCCAATAGGACGCCTGGTGCAAACTAATGACTTCCTAAAAATCACTGCAACCCCCCCTCCCCGCCCACATGACCTGGGTTGCTGTGCGTAAGAGAAACCTGGTGGACAAGCAGCGGCAAGGACAGGCCCATCTGCTTCATCCAACCAAGTCTCTGTTACACATGCCAGGTCAAGTCCTCCATCCATGATCAAGTCATGGATGGCAGTGGTCTTATGAATCATTGACCTGGCATTGCACAGCAACACTTTCAGGTCATGTGGGTATCCCTTGCTGATTCTAGTATTCATCCGGTCAGGACCAGACCCAGAGGTAGGGATAGTCCTCAGACAACGACTAAACCTGCCTCCTCTGTAATGACATGGTCTGGTCTTAGCGTAACTCCTCCTCCTACCCGTGATCACTGAGATCGGTTGTCCCAGTGCATTCCCCCCTGTGAAGCATATCCCAGCCATTTTGTGGGCTGGGGCCCATTCCCCGGCAGCCCTGACCCCTCCCCTTAAGAACAAAATAACCCCTTTAAAAAACAAAAACAAAAAAAACACAACACAAATAAAACAATATAAACAAAAAACAATAAAAATTACAAAAATTACAAAAACATAAAATCAAACAAATTCCCAGGCCCAATGAACATCCACCGCACCCCCCCCCCACATACAAAAAATTCAAAATAAAAATTTTAAAACATTTTAAAAGCACTCTGCACCCCTCCAGCAGTAACAGCAACTGTTCTAGTGAGGCCCGTCAGGCCCTGCCCCAGGCCAGATGGTGAGTGGCAGGAAGGAGCAGGACCCCATACACTCACACAGGAGAGTCCTCCCGGGCAGCAGAGTCCAGCAATCCTTTATGAGGCTTCAGGCCCCGCCCCAGGCCAGATGGTGAGTGGCAGGAAGGAGCAGGGCCCTTAGACACTCACATACAGGAGAGTCCTCCTGGGCAGCAGAGTCCAGCAGTCCCTATGAGGCCCCAGGCCCCGCCCCAGGCCAGATGGTGAGTGGCAGGAAGGAGCAGGGCCCTCAGACACTCACACGCAGGAGAGTCCTCTCGGGCAGCAGAGTCCAGCAGTCCTTTATGAGGCTTCAGGCCCCGCCCCAGGCCAGATGGTGAGTGGCAGGAAGGAGCAGGGCCCTCAGACACTCACACGCAGGAGAGTCCTTAACAATACTTGTTAATACAATAGAACTGTTACCAATGGAATAAATATCAATTTGTGATTTTTCTCCAGATCTTTTAAATAGGACAGAGAATGGTCATGCTTACTGATAATGAAGTAGCTCTTGCATTTTCAATACTAAGAAGCTGAAAGCAAAATAAAGAACTTCTATGAAAGATTAGATAGTTCATACAAAATAAAAAAATTCCTTCCACTAGCACCTTAAAGACCAACTTAGTTGGTCTTTAAGGTGCTACTGGAAGGATTTTTTTTATTTTGTTTTGACTATGGCAGACCAACACGGCTACCCATCTGTAACTAGATAGTTCATGTTGGTAGTAGCTACTAATTAATCTGGATCATGAAAAACTAAATTTATAAACAGTGCTTCCATTCATGCTTCTGAGAGAGGCGGCAATAATAAATCGTATAATATCAAAATGAATTTTCATGTAAAGAAACTTAACTTTTTCAGAAATCTTGATTCCAGGAATAGGAATCATTAGTGAACTCTCTTTGCATCAAGTTGCCTGGCATGAAATCACCAGCACAGTACAGAGATTTTTAGAGAACACAATCAGTTAACTGAGCCTCACCATTGGCTCACATAAACATCCTAGGACCCACCCAACATTCTTTGTGGTTAAACATTGCAGGAGAAACCTTGTAGCATTGAGTAATTTTGTTGTTTGAATAGAACCTTGTGCGCCATTACAGATCATCAAGTTGCAAATTCCTGATAGAATTCTGATGAACTTCCATGCCTCCGGAACCCAATAACTTGCACTCATGTATGTTCTCAGTACATTTAATGACAAAGTTCATCCTTTGTCTTCAAAGTCGATGTTGTGCATTTATTCTGGGTGCAAAGCTATATAGCGTTAACTTATGTCTGTTACAGTGGCTGTGTTTGCACTTTGTAGTAAGCCATAGTTACTGACTTACTGTGACCAAGCAGATTGCTTCTGCTTCACTCCTCCCCAATAGTTTAGCTTTCCAAACATGGTTTGTTGGAAGTGAAACAAACCACGACCCCTGGTTTGGATGTAATGCTAAGCCAAGGATCATGACTTGTTGCTCCCACTCACTAGTTGAGAGGAACAAAGCAGGAATAGTTAGCACATTCACAGTAAACCACCAATTATAATTTAATGACATGTGAACAGGGTGACTTTACATATTTGCTAAATGTATCACTTGGTACACTCGGATAACAGTAGATGTTAGAACTTGAGACATTCTGATGATTAATATTAGGATGAAAATGTCAGTGGGTTGTGGTGGCTTACAAATTCCATCCCTTTTAATCTTCAATAGTGCACAGTAATTTAGCAAGCACCAAATAGCAGGAACAATTAAGCCAGTAGGACTACCAAAAGGGGATGTTTTAAGCGAAGTATGTAAGAATTGCTGTATATAGAAGTTACTTGTGTCTTTTCTGAATCTGTTGATCTTCCATTGAACCAGTATCTATTGTGTTCAGTGCAGAGAGAAATGATGTTTAAAGGACTTGTATTTAAATAATCTTTATGGATGGATTTGGAAAGAAAGAATGCTGAGTTTACCCTCTGCTTGCTTTATGTTGTAAAGTTGTACCTTGCAGACAATGCGGCTGTTTCTCAACTCTCAAAGGTCACCCAAGTGCCTCACATAACCTGAGATTGAGTTCCCTCTCTCCCTTTTTTTGTCATTGCAGGTGAGCGACCAGTTGTACATGCTCGTAGAGAAGTATCAGCTAACAGAAGAAAACACTAAGCTCCGATTTTTTACCTGCTCTTTAATTCAAGACATTGCAAGTGCTTATTTTCCAGACTGCATTGTGAAGCCCTTTGGCTCTTCTGTGAACAGCTTTGGTAAACTGGGATGTGACTTAGACATGTTTTTGGATCTGGATGCAATCCGAAAAAATGCTACCCAAAGGGTAAGGTCTTTCTCTAACAGCATCCTCCATTGGTTTGTCGTTTGATTAGAATGTGGAATGACTGTTTTGCAATCATGACCATTTTTATTAATTTTAATTATAAAATTTGTTTTAATTGCCATGATGCAAATCAAAGTTGGCTACACCTGCAGCTTTTTTGGTTTGTTTTTGTCATTTTGCACACCTGTTACTGAGCTTCCTGAATGCCGTGCATTCATCTTAAGCTGCTTTTTGTGCATCCACGTCTCCCAGTCTTTAAGTATATATACTTACTAGTTTATTCATACAACTGAGCAACAGGTTAGTTCTAAGCTGGAAAAAGCCTACCCTTGCGTGTGTACGTTATGGCTTCATTTGCCGTACTCCATTCAAATTATCAGAGGATCAAATATTTGTAGGCCTAATCCTTTCTCAAATATGAGCTTATAATTTATACATAGCTCCTTGGAGAGCATCTAGTGACATTATCTTCAATTCAGCCACCAGAAGAATTGCATTGCAGTTGATGTGTGAATTAATGTTACAGCTTCAACCCAAATTTCCAGCCTGTAACTAAAGGCTTTTTCTTCAAGTATGAAACAATATCATTGCATTGTCTGGTTACCGTGTGTGTGTGTGTGTGTACTTCCCCTCCCTGCTAACCCTACTTCCTGGAATTCCCTGACACTGAAATTTGGGGATCCTACAAATTACTCATATTCAAGAGTGCTGTGTACATAGATGGTACTATAAAGACTAATTACCACCATCTTCAAGTGCATGGACCTCCTAGCAGCCATTAGAGCATCACCAGTACCTTATCCAGTCATTGTGGACAAACGGAAGAGTCCTGCTTATGCTGCAAGTGGTAAAGAAGGCACTGAATTCCAGACCCTAAAGTCAAGGGTGGGAAACCAGTGGCTCTCTGGATGTTTATGGAGCCCAGTGCTCATTATCACCAACCAGTAGTGATGTGGGGTGAGAATATTTTGCGGAGAATATTCTCTGCTAGAAAATTCTCCGGAGAATATTCTTCACAAACTGTAAATTCTAATGTAAGAACCAGTTTTACAACCCACATTTTAAAAACCTAGTAAATAATAAGTGAACCTGAGATTTTAATTATTCCTTTTACTTTAAAAGCTACATTTCATACATACACAACATAATTAGAATTCCAAGTTGATGGTAAATATACGGTTAGTGGCAGGCTTAGTGACTAACGTGACTCATTCCCGTTGAATTTTCAATTTCAAGTTTCGTGCAAAAAATCAAAGAATGTGAACCCCCTGCATTGTTGCACTGAATAAAAATATCTGTACAGTTTTTGGTTGCCATCTGAACAAGTTAACCCATGAATAAACATATATATTAACTAATTATATCATTTTCAATGCATTAAAATGAATATTCTCCTATTTTAAATGAAAATTCTCTAATATTCTCATTAATCGAGAATATTCTCCAAAAGATTGTTTTTGAGAATTTAACATCACTACCAACTAATGGAGTCAAAGGTCGGGGATGATGGATTCAGGGAGTCCAGCAACATGTGAAGGGCTACAGCTTCCCCACCCTGCCCTAAACCTTTGACAGCGTTTAGTGCTTTTATTAGCGTCACCCACAAAACAGTCTGCTCTCATGCATCTTTGCTTTCTGCAATGAAAATAGGACTTGGGTGCCTGTTCTGTGTGCTGCATTGCAGCTGGTGGCCACGTTAACATGCTCCTGGACAATGAATACGCAGGCACAGGAAGGGTTAAACACAATGTCCACACGGGGATAAGCAAACTAAGCAGGTTTGTTCTAGGCAGCTGCAAAGCCGTGTACATTTCCTCTATGCAATTAGCCAATCTTATCTCAAACAGCAGCATATGCAAACTGTAGTAATGCGGTTCACGGTTCCATTTTTCTCATGACAGTATAATAAAATGCTGCCTATCAGCCCAAAGGAGTCCCAGATATACCACTTCCTCCTTTTGCGTAATTTTGCCAGAGTGTATTGGCCAACGCTGCCTTGTTTTGCTCATGTAAACAGAGGCTGTGTGCTTAAAAACCATTTCCCCGTCACATGTGGGAAAGCCCTGACTTTCTCCAGGTTGGTTTTTCTCTCTACTGAGAGAACTGGCTCAGTTTCAGTCTTTGCCTTGAGGCAGCTTTTCTTGTCATGGATATGGATGGTGCATGTGTTTCTAATATCAGAGCATTTCTTTAACAGCATTGCTTTTATATAAAAAAAGTTAAATCTATTCCTCTGAAGGGTCCATTAGAGCTGGATATGATTCAGACTGGCTGGGCTCCCAGGGGTTGCATGCGGCATGTCTCTGTCCTTTCTCCTGCTGCAGCCTCCACATGCCCCTCTCCCTCCCAAGCTGAAGCAGCATCTAGAGCAAGCCAGGACAAGTTAGTGGAAACCAGGTAGAAGTGGGGCTCTTTGGACCCTGGACATTTAATTTTAGGGATATAACTGCTCTTCCCTGCTTCATATAACACCAGTGCTCCGAGATATGCATTGGTCGCTGATTTGCTACCAAGCCAAGTTCCAGGTGTTACTATTAGTATAAAAGTAAAGGGACCCCTGACCATTAGGTCCAGTTGTGTCTGACTCGTCTCGCTTTATTGGCCGAGGGAGCCTGCATACAGCTTCCGGGTCATGTGGCCAGCATGACTAAGCTGCTTCTGGCAAACCAGAGCAGCGCACAGAAACGCCGTTTACCTTCCCGCCGGAGCGGTACCTATTTATCTACTTGCACTTTGACGTGCTTTCGAACTGCTAGGTGGGCAGGAGCAGGGACCGAGCAACAGGAGCTCACCCCGTTGCAGGGATTCGAACCACCAACCTTCTGATCGGCAAGTCCTAGGCTCTGTGGTTTAACCCACAGCGCCACCTGTGTCCCTACTGTATACTATTATACTATATTTGTATACTATTAGTATACAAAGCCCTTAACAACTTGGGGACAGTTTGCTTGCAAGATATGCCCACTCAACAGCTTTGATTGGCAGAACTGGCACTGTTACAGATGCCATGTAATACCCACTCCACATTTGTAAGGACTCGATCTTTTAGTGTGGTGGCACCTACACTTTAAAACTCCCGGCCTATTGATATGAGCCAGGCACCTTCACTGTAGTCTTTGCTAAAAACATATTGTTTAGACAGGCCTACTGAGATATCTAGAATGCCAGTGTGTTTTTAGATTATTGCTGGTTTTATGTTTTTGAATGTTTTCATTGTTTTTACTAATAATTGTACAGTCATAACTTGGTTCTCAAATGGAATCCATTCTGGAAGTCCGTTCGACTTCCAAAAACGTTTGAAATCCAAGGCGCGGCTTTCAATCGGCTGCAGGAGCTTCCTGCACTCAATCAGAAGCCATGGAAGCCACATTGGACATTCGGCTTCCCAAAAATGTTCGCAAACTGGAACACTCACTTCCGGGTTTGCGGCATTGTGAGGCAAAACATTTGAGTCGCATGGCATTCGAGAACCAAGGTATGACTGTATTGCTTATTCCTTTTTTGTAAACCAATTTGAAGTTGTTGTTTTTTTACAATCAAGCAGTATAAAAATTATGTTAAATAAATAAACCACATCTTTTGAGTTCTAGGTATGTAACAATAATATTTTGCTCATTTGGGGAGGGGGAGCAAAGACTAAAAAGAGGGAAGTCGGTAGAAGATGCAGGTGACAATCCTAATTTTCAAGTGCTCATTATCTTACACAAATTTCTGAAGAGGACGCTGTGTCAGGGGGCTTGCCTTTGTTTTGAACGTTTGACTTATTCTGTCTCTTTTGTGTTAGAAAACAGGTCCCTTCAACATAGATTATCTAATGAAGAGAGTACCTTCTGAACGAATAGCAACACAGAGGACCCTTTATGTGATTGGTGAATTTATTGATAACTTTGGCCCTGGGTGTGTCGGTGTCCAAAAAATACTTAATGCTCGCTGTCCATTGGTACGATTTTCTCATCAGCCTTCAGGATTTCAGTGTGACTTGACAGCTAATAATAGGTAAGCATTTTCAAGTGTACATCCTACCGTCCAGGAAACTCAGGGCAAGGGCAGCCAGAAATACCCAGTAAGCTTAGTGATGTCTTTCTGGCCTGGTATTGCATCCATTGCACCAGAGAAAGGAAACCAGGTAATCTCCAGCTGGTGGGCTCTTAACTCCCATCAACCCCAGCCAGTGCAGCTAATGGTCAGGGATCATGGAAGTTGTAGTTTATCAACAGCTGGAAGACTGCAGGTTCCCCACCCATACACTATACAGTATACCACACCATATTGGGTTTAGATATGGGTGTATAAGTGGCTATAGAGTGGCAATGTATATCAGCATTCTAAAGCGGGAGCAGGCAAAATGCAGATTGGGATCTGCTAGCATCAATATAATCTCTCTCCCGCCCCCACTTTATTCCTCACCCCACTCCAGCAATGGAGACTGAGATTGTTTTGACCAAGCAAAGCTGGATTATCAGACAGGCCAGCAAAGCCCTGGCCTAGGGCCTCTGTCCATGTGGCATTGGTGCAGCCTGCAAATTTCTCTCTAAAAATTACAGGTAAAGGGGCCCTTCTCAACAGGGCCTGTGGTGTTCATAATTAGGTGCCGGTTTTGACAATGATGACAGCACTAAAGGGTGGGGGGAAGGTCTGTTAAGTGGTCCACCAAGACTAACAGCAGTTTTCAAGTGGTCTGCTGAGGGAAACCACTTGAGAACCGCTGGATAAAAATATACAGATGGGCATTAGTGTTGAGATACAGTGGTACCTCTGGTTAAGTACTTAATTCGTTCCGGAGGTCTGTACTTAACCTGAAACTGTTCTTAACCTGAAGCACCACTTTAGCTAATGGGGCCTCCTGCTGCTGCCGCGCCGCCGGAGCCCGATTTCTGTTCTCATCCTGAAGCAAAGTTCTTAACCTGAAGCACTATTTCTGGGTTAGCAGAGTCTGTAACCTGAAGCATATGTAACCTGAAGCGTATGTAACCTAGAGTACCACTGTATTAAAGAAAACTTTGTTTTTTCACTTGATGACCAGTAGGGGGAGCAGGCTTCTTATTAATAACATTTCTGGCACAGTCCCCCCCCCCCCTTTGAGCGTTTTTCCTTTCCTTTCTTAATTCCGTGTATAGGGGAAATACCAATCGTATGAATACTTTACAGTTGCTTTTATAATAAACCACAGGAGACACCTGTGTTGATGTTTTATTGACCAGATTAGCATTTGTGAACTTTGCCATGTTGAGTTCTCTGTGCCAGAAAAAAGCTATTGTTTTGCCCTCTGCAAAGAAAGATCGCAGTGCTTCTGTGTTACCACTCATGTCTGACCCTGTCTGCCAGTCCTCCCTGAAGCCGCCTGATACTATTTCAGATGGCCTTAGTTGCTTCCCTCTTTACCCTTCTGAGTGACAGCCCTGTTCTTATGAGGAGAAATAGTGGGTGAAATCTAATTAAGTTCTATTCAAAGTTGAAATTAATAACCCTGCATTAGCCATGAACATTAATTTCTCTGAGTATGTCTAGCATTGGATACAACCTAGTATCTCTTAATGGGTCCACTTCTGGGTTGCGGAGCAGATATACTAATAAGCACAATGCCCTCTGCCTTTCTAAAGTTTGCATCTCTCCTGATAAGCCATCTCAGAGAACATCATACATTGAGAATTGTGATTCTGTGTTGATTTGACTCTTCAGCAATAAACCAGCAAAGGTTTATGCAAGCCTTACAGTTGTAGATCCTTTGTCTCCTGTGAAACAGTCTGTTGCCATTTCTTTAAAAAGGCTGCATGTTCCCAGTTTTCCTGTTGGCAGGGGCTCTCCTCACACCCTCATGTGTTGCACTTATAAGTTGTTGACGCTCTATATGTCCCTTTGACGCTCTTCCATTCCTTTTCCAACAGAATTGCCCTGAAAAGCTCTGAGCTCCTGTATATCTACGGCAGCCTCGACCCGCGTGTGAGAGCTCTGGTGTTCAGTGTGCGGTGCTGGGCACGGGTCCAAGCCATAACCAGCAGCATTCCTGGCCCCTGGATTACTAATTTCTCACTCACGCTGATGGTCTTGTTTTTTCTGCAAAGAAGAAAGCCCCCCATCATTCCAACTTTGGATCAGCTGAAGGAGCTAGCTGGTAAGAGGGAGGATTTGAGGAACATGTGCAGGTGGAATAATAATTATCAGATTTTTCTCCTGCCCTTCCTCCGGAAGGGACCCAGAGCAGATACAACAAAGCAGAAAAGACAATGCACTTAAAAAAACAAAAAACAAAATGCAAAACCAGATATCCTCACAGCTAAGTTTCACAGTTCCCAGCACTAGCTGCAGTTCCCAGACAGTCTTCAAGGGCAGCCCCAGGTGAAGCACATTGCAGTAGTCCAAAAGGGGAGGTCATTGGCATGAATGACTGAGGCCGGGTTATCCCAGTCCATGAATGGCCAGGGCTAGGCATAAGCACTCATAGCCACAGAAGCTGCTTGGCAGTCCAGTTACAGATTTAAATCGAGGGACTACTATCAGAGTATTCACCTGTTCCTTCAGGGAGAGTCTAACCCCTCCCAGAACATCACAGTGGTTGCAATTTGTTCTTTAGTTGATAAAAGCAATGGAAGGAGGGTAAAAGTTTTTAACTGTTAAGCGTTGCAAATTGGAGCAGTTGCTTGGATTTTGCACCACTTTCTACCTCTGCCTTTCCAAAAGGAGAGGCCACTGTTATGAGCAAGGAGGACCATGCTTACTCATTTAGGCATTCAAGGGGTGGTGTGTTTATTTGTTGCTGTTTCAGTTGTATTGCCTTTTTATATGCTGTATCCCACCCTGGGACCTTCCGGTGAAGGGTGAGTAAGAGATATAAATAATAATTGTCTTTTGTCTGTGCCTGAATTGTTTCAATGCTGAAGTGCTTGAACGGTTGTTTTTATAATTTGTCACACACTAATCTCTATGCGATTAACTTCATCCCTTTTCAAATTCTATAGTGTCTGTACGTGATAGTTCAAAGGTGTTTGTTTTTTGCTTTAGATACAGAAGATAAGCACGTGATTGAAGGTCACGACTGTACCTTCGTTAGTGACTTGAACAAAATTAAGCCCACAGAAAACACAGAAACTCTAGGTAAGAAGGCCCCCTTGTAAATCTTTTCACCAGTCAGATCTGAACTTGGGTCTCTTCTTTCCTTACTGTGTTTCCCCCCCTTTTTTTCTAGATGTACTACTGAGTGACTTCTTTGAATACTTTGGAAATTTTCCTTTTAACAAATTTTCACTAAATATCAGAAAGGTAAAAGTATTTAACTTTCACACCTTTTCAGGGTTTATTGCCAGTCTTTATGTTACTGTATGAAAATGTCTGAATATTGGAGACGGGGGGAGCAAAACTGGTATTAGTAATTCTTCCTGCTTTGCTGTGGTGCTAGGACTGTATTGTGCAGCCAGGATGGGCTGGCATTCAATTCAGAAACCTCCAAATGTATTATTTGGGTGAGAGAGGGGCTGTTTGCTGAATGGATGTGGGTGGCTTGTGGCATTTTTTGAGCGGCCATATTGGGAGAACATTTTAATACCTTGCTAGTTCCCTGCTATGTTGGATTTAAATGGGCCTTGCTGGCTGTAGCCTTAGGACAAAGCATCTAAGGCCACCCCTCGTTTTTGGTTTTTTTGCTGATGCACAGACTCCAGCTAAGAGCTCCCTTGGACTTATTCACAGGTGTGGGCAAAAACTTGAATCCTTTCTCCTCTTGTCAGTTATTGGGAGTGAAAGAAATATGCAAATATGAATTTTGCTGTGTTTGAGTATGTGGAAATTGCTGCCTTTCCGCTCTTGAACTTTCCCTCTGAACCCAGTTCATTATCTCTGCCACCGCAATCCTGGCTTGCCCATCAAAATGCTTCTCTAAAGACACAGCATATTGTCTGTGTTCTGTACTACAGGGGTAGGCAAAGTAAGGATTGTTGGTGTCTTTTGCTAGATCTGCAAACCAGAGCCTGGCAGGAAATATATTCTGCTAATATTGTAGAACAGGGTGCCTCTGAGTATATTCTATGCCTAGATACCCCACCCCCAGTACTAGAACTGAACTGAGCACTCAGACCTTTCACACACGAATCCATTTCTGGTTAGCTTACTTCATTTCAGCAGTCTGCTATAAGCAAGAAAAGCCATTACATTTCTGGGAGTTGGAAACTCTTGCTCATCTACTGCAACTTGCCAGAGATCCACCAGTAGATCGCGATCTCCCTTCTGCATACCCTTGCATATAAACACCTGGCTTTCTTTTGAAAGGCCCAGTAAATGGGTGGTGGTAGCAGTTTTGGACTTTGCATGGGTTTTTGCTTATTTACGTTTGCCTCGGGGCAGTCAGTAATCCACAGTGCACATGTTAAATGATTTTTGTTTCACCGCCGCCTCCTTTTTTTCCAAATATACAGGGGAAAGAGCAAAACAAGCCAGAAGCGTCTGCTCTTCACATACAGAACCCCTTTGAACAAAACCTTAATATCAGCAAGAACGTAAATGCAACGCAGCTTGAAAGATTTGTCAGTTTGGCCAGAGAGAGCGCCTGGCTTTTGCAGCAGACGGGGAAGGGTCCGTTCAGCAGCAACCAGCGCTGGGGACTGGCAGCCCTTCTCCTAACATCAGCAGGAAATAATGCCAGCAAGGGTACGAGAAGGAAGAGGGGACCAGCCAGCGAACGGATCAAAGGCTTGTTGGAATCCTTGAAGCTTAGCGCTGAGAACGGGAAGAGGCCTTTTAGTACTCGGGCATAGTAGTTTCTGCAGCATCAACGATGATTGATGGCTCCGTATCTCTTGAGCATCCTGGTTTCTGCATGGAATGAAAAGGTAGTTGTAGCAGCACAGCCTTCAGGTCTTCTGCAACTGGGGAGGTTGATATGCTGAATCTCCTCTTGCTCTACTTGACTGTTTGTGCTGCTCTTTTGGTTGAGAAATATCCAATTTTTTATGAATTAAGTTTATACTCAGTAGCGATCGGAAAGGCACGAACAAAGGATCTGAGAATCTGGGCCTTGGAAATATTCTTGGTTAAATAAGAGAGGGGGGAAATGTACAGCAAACCTCTTCCTTCTGGGAACAGCTTGCACCTACCAAGCACACTGATGCACAGCAAACCATTGTAGCCAAAGTACCTATATCCATTTTTGTAACCACACCCATAAATGATGCAAGGTGAAATAAAGTGAGCAAGGCAGAGTGGTTGCATGTAGTACTGCTGTCGTGGAAGTCTTCAGTGCTGAACAAGAAATGTGTTTGTGAGTTTCAGTATGAGAACAAATATTGCAGATGATGCCTTTGTAGAAGCTGCCTTTGTGCATCCAAAACAAAAAACAACGCTTTAAGTTTTTAAACACAATATTACCATTACCTTACTGTCATGTTGTCTCTGTATTTGAAATCTTCATTTAATTTTAATACTTGAAAGGTTTGGGAAGTTGAAATCCAGGAGGACTGCAGCCTGTGTTGTTGATACTGCCTGGAACTTGTATTAACCTGCATTGAAAGCTCTGAATCGAGCTGTCACGGACCTTCCTGTGAATTTGCAGTTCTTTTTTGTTGGTGTGATCTAAGGACTCATTACATGTGCAGGAGCCCAAAGCACAGCACACACAGCTCCTGCAAATTTAACAGCTTTCCCATTGAGCTCCATGTTGCAGGGTGGCACAGATCCAAGTACGCATCCCTGAATTAATTTGTGCTGTGCCTTTTGCGTACATGTGTGATTACGCGCACAAACCTCTTCCCTTTTTTTGCTGGGGGTGTTGCTTAATATTTTTGTAGGTGGCTGCTGTGCTTAACAACTCACTCCATCTCCCCTCTGTTTCAGCGTTGTCCTTATTTCTGACTTTCTCCCTCTCAAAATCACTCCGTTCCTTTCACTTTGGAGACCTGTCACTTTGACTGCTCTTCTTCCTGTTGGAATGGCATTCTTTTCAGCCTGAAATAAATGGATGGTGACTGGCCTTCCAGACTCTGGTAGGCAGCTCCTCTAATGAATACTGGGGAACCATTAATATGAAATACTATTTCCCCCTTTTTCTATTTTTAAAAAGGCCAATTTTTCCTTTGACTATTTAACAGGCTTCTAAGGCTGCAGTGTGAAACGAAACGGCACATGATAAAAATGAATCAAGAGTGAAATGTTTAGCCTACTGTCTTCATCCTCTTAGTTTCTGTGTTAGTTATCCTGCTTGTTTTCCAAATCTTTGCATTGCTATCAAAGTGCCATATGGTGGTCTCCCCCCCCCCAATGCATGTGGATGGCTTCTGAAGCGCCTGAAATCAAGGGGGAGGAATGAGGTTGGGCCAGTCCACTGCTTGTCACTGAGTAGGCGAGGAGCCTGGCTGGCTGGAGACCAGCATCCTGTTTCTGACAGTGGACAGCCAAATTCTTCTGGGTATCTCACAGGAGGGCACAAAGGCTGCAGTCTTCCCCTGCTTCCGAGCAGCAGCAGAGCAAATTTATGGAGTGTGGGGTCCAATTCCATTTTAAAGCCATCTACAAGCCTGCGGGCAAGTAACCTTCCATTCTGGGTGGAGCTGTGATTTCTTTGGCCTCCCCTGGATCTAGGAGCATAGGGACCTACCTGCCTTACATTGAGCCAGACCATGGTTCCAGCCAGCTCAGGACTGTCTACACTGACTGGCAGCGTTTTCAGGTAGGTTTCTCTCCCAGCCCTACCTGGAGATACCTGGGGGTTAAACCTGGGACCTTCGGAATGCAAAGCAGATGCTCTAACACTTGAGCTGCAGCCTTTCCTGTTGCCAGTCTGTTTCATTGGACAGCCTTGAGTTCAGGAGAAAAATAATACACTCACACCAGGTAAAATTGTATAATCCTTTATCATGTGATCCCTGCATTGCAGCGGGTTAGGCTAGATGGGCTCTAAGGGTCCTTTCCAACTCTGCAATTCTGTGGTGATGTACTCTGTCCATTTTTAGAAAATAATGATAATAAATTAAAACTGAGTGGCCTTTCTCTGTAGGAAAGGTGCTCCAATCTCTTGATTAATTTAGTTGTCTTTTTCTGTACTTCCATCATCCCTACAATGTCCTCCTTGGGATGGGGGCAATCGGAACTGTGCACAGCATTCCAAACGCAACTGGCAACCTGGTTTTTATATACACGCATTATTGTATTGTGGTGTTTCAATCCTATTGTATTGTTTTTGTTTTAACTACTTATCTGTGGTTTTATCTTGTATTTTTATCTTGTGAACCACACTGAGATCTTTTGATGAAGGGCTGTATAGAAAAGCAACAACAACAACAGGATTGGAACCCGCACTTAAAACTTTTAAGGTTCATATTATGTGGGTTTGACCCTGTAGAGTTTGAAGGGGGTAGGAGGAGGCGACACAAATATCTCTTCTAAAGATTTATGGGGGAGGGGGGTCACCTCCTGACTTGCAAAAAGGGGCTGCCACGTCTTGTTTTGAAAACTCCAGGGAATCGAAACCCTCCCAGTTCACAAAGCAGGAAGCAGATCTAAAAGCACTTTGGGACGCCCAGCTTGACGGGTCACTTACAGTGCTAAGTATTTCTCCAGCTTTTAAGCACTTGCCGATGACACATTCAGCACACTTCCGTAAGAGTAAAGTGGGATGTGAATGACAGCTGCTGGCTTCCAGGTTTCGTGAGCTTCCCTCCAGCTCTTGTGCACCTGAGCATTTTCTGCACGATGTGGTATCAAATGGTGTTCATTGCTATTTTTATTAGCTGTCACTACTTTGAAGGCCATAATTGGTTTAAACATTGCATACTCAATGAACATTTGTGCAACTTACATTAATGAAACCCTAAGAAATTCAAAATGTCACAAAAGAGTGAGCAAGTTGTCATGTCCTCCAAGTTCATAACAATGGATAATGAAGCCTTAAGATAGAGGCCTCAATCCTATACACATGCTTACCTGGGTGAAAGCCCCATTGAATTAGGTAGTGCATGCTTCTGGCATGTCAGTGACATAATTTGGCTTTGCTGTGCAGGTTTCTGAAACAAGCCTCATGCCTCATCCCTCATCCCTTGCTTTTTCCGCCCCCCCCCCAATAAAAACATCCAGCAGTTACCCAAATTTATCTCTAACATTAGCCAGAACATAAAGGTTCCTTGTTAGGCAGATAGTAAAGAGAAACAAGGCAATTTTTATCTAAGCAAATCTAGATTACACTCTGCCCTTCTAACAAATCAGGGTCTTTAGGCTTGAAAGTTTGAGGTAAGTATTTGGAACATGGCAAGTCAAATTTTGTGAAATAAAGCATTAATCAGAGCAAGGGTTAGGTGAAAGTGAAAGCTTTCAGTGAAAGCGATCTGGGTTGTCCTGTGGATAGTGTTGGCTGGTGCCTATTAGGATTGGCACAGCAGAAGACAGGGAGCCCAAACAGGAGGAGGACCCAAAGCCACAGGCAGGTGGAGCCAAATAATTCTGGCTTTCTCACCATATTCCTTCCTGCTGAGTTACACAAGGGCATCCCAATGGAGGAGGAGGAAGCTGAAAGCCAGGACCATCCTTTGGGCTGGTTGTAAGAAGACAGGCAGGTGGGGGCTGGCTAAGGGCAGGCTTAGGTTGCTGGGGCAGTGCCCTATTCACTAAAACAGGCCAGCCCCTATGGGTCACAAGGAACAATTGTGAGTAGATTTAATTTGTTCTTTCTGGAATACATTTCTTCTACGAAATAGTAATGGCAGCATTGTCTGTTTCTGGTTCCCTGCCTCTTATCATCCCATCAACCCATCCTCCTTTGCCAGAATCGAATGAGCAATAGGCACTGCATTGTCATGCTGACTTGTAGGGGGAAGGAAGCCAAGTGCCGGTTGCTTCTTGCTCCCAAGCTGTCTTGAGCAGGGTTACTTGGACATGACAGTTGGGCAGAAGTGATAGGATTTTATGCTCCAAATACCGGTAAGAGAAATACTTCAGATCACATAGACCAAAGCTGACTTGATTCAGAGACACCTCATCACTCCGAATCTCCTGGATTATTATTCTTTTTTAAAGGCTCTTCCGCTTATCACAGAAAAAGTCCATAAATATTAACCAGTGCCAGCTGTCAAAAGTGTCCAGGTTTTCTCTCTCTGGTTTCGTACCCACCATTAAAATTGGTACGACTCTTTTTGGTGGAAAGGAGAAGGCTTTGTTTTTGTTTGCTTTTAATGCCAGGCAGGTTTTGGATTGCTCTAGTGAGCTGTCTGGATTAGCAGTTGCTAACTCCCAGGAGAATCAAATGTGCTTTCTCTGCTTTTTTTGTTGCTGTTGCGTGTATGGAGTTTTGTGGCTAAGGAGTCAAGGGCATCTGCTCAAACTTCACATCTTGGAAGGCCTCTAAATGTGCAGATCAGGGTGTGTTGCAATGAGAGGAAACCTCCAGCCAGCACTAGGTTCTGTCAAGACCCAAACCCAACCCAGTTTATTGTTCTGCAGGCCTGGAGGCACTGAAATCTTGCCACAGAAGACCAGGAAGGTAGTCTGGTCATGGGAGGAAGAAAGAAACAGGCACCCATAAAGGGAAATAAGCAGGCCACTAGTTTATTGAAGGAGCTTGGCATAATGTACAAGCAAAGCCAGCATGAAAGGCAGAGATCTATGCCCTCCGTATGAGATGGTCACAGAAAGTAGCATGGATGGCTAGCTGTGAGGACCCCTTGGCACCACTAAGGACCAGGCCTACTGTTAGGTAGAATGGGGTGGCATTTTTGTCAGGATCACAGGGAGTGAAATGTTAAATCTATCTGCATGTGGATCCCTGATTAAAATTGGCCCCACGCTTTGTTTTTGTTTTAACCATTGATACACTTGCAAGCAGGGGACGCGGGTGCCGCTGTGGGTTAAACCACAGAGCCTAGGACTTGCCAATCAGAAGGTCAGCAGTTCGAATCCCTGTGATGGAGTGAGCTCCCGTTGCTCGGTCCCAGCTCCTGCCAACCTAGCAGTTCGAAAGCACGTCAAAGTGCAAGTAGATAAATAGGTACCGCTCCGGCGGGAAGGTAAACGGTGTTTCCATGCACTGCTCTGGTTTGAGCCAGTGTGGTGTAGTGGTTAAGAGCGGTAGTCTCGTAATCTGGGGAACCGGGTTCGCGTCTCCGCTCCTCCACATGCAGCTGCTGGGTGACCTTGGGCCAGTCACACCTCTTTGAAGTCTCTCAGCCCCACTCACCTCACAGAGTGTTTGTTGTGGGGGAGGAAGGGAAAGGAGAATGTTAGCCACTTTGAGACTCCTTAAAGGGAGTGAAAGGCGGGATATCAAATCCAAACTCTTCTTTTTCTTAGTCACGCGGGCCACATGACCTGGAAGCTGTATGCCGGCTCCCTTGGCCAATAAAGCGAGATGAGCGCCGCAACCCCAGAGTTGGTCACGACTGGACCTAATGGTCAGGGGTCCCTTTACCTTTACCTAACTTGCAAGCTACACAAGTAGAGTGCTACCTCTACTTACGAACACAATCCGTTCGTAAGTAGAGCGCCGCAACTTCGTGTGCATGAAGCATGATAGAGCACTTCTGTGCATGCACGAAGTGCGCAGATTGCTTCTGTGCGTGTGCGCACGGCGAACCCGGAAGTAAACATTTCTGGGTTTGCTGCATTCATAACCTGAAAAGCCACAACGTGAAGCAAACGTAACACAAGGTATGACTGTATTGTGTTCTTTTTGACCCTCAGTTTCCCTGGGTGGCCTCAGGGATCAATTTGGGAGGCAAAAGAGATGTCACCCTCTTTTGCATATTTCTTTTTTCTTCTTCTCACAAGCTCTTGATTTAAGACATGAAAACGAGCAGGCAAGTCTTCAAGTTACAGGCGTGTTTTTCTCTTGGGTGGAGTAAATAGAAATCTTTGCGGTTGGGCTATGCGGTTGTGTAGCCAGCCTGCTTTTCTTGGCACTTTTAATTAAACATTATATGATGAGAGAGACTGTGCTCTGAGGCACGCTCGTGCTACAAGATACAGCTTAAGGAATTGAAGGGGGTGGGTGACTAGAAAAGCACCAAGAGCTTGAGAGTACAAATAATAAACAGATCTTAATTCACCTTCTTCCTGAATTGGAATTCTTCCGTTATCAGTAAAGACATCAGCCTGGGCAACGCCCGGGAACAGGTTGTCTTTCTGTGTTGATTTTACGCTAGCCAAAGAGTTTGTGGAAAGCAACCACTTGGACTCCTTTGAACAATATTTTGGTTTATAGATTCCTCTCTGTGAGCGGCTTCACTTCACTTTTTATAAGAGACACAATGGCCAATTCAAATCACGCTGAAAAATAGGCGTGGGCGGGTTGACTAGAAACATCTGCCAAATATTAATTGCAAAACAATAAAAGGTATATTAGCCCAAAACCTTCAAATTCAGGAGGTGGCACATGGTTGCAAAATATATATTTTGAGTAACCTGACAAATGCATTTGGACTTAAGAAATATCATCTGTGGTCGACCTCAGAAAAAGGATTTAATGTTTATAAGAGAATTGGATAAATTAAATGTGGACAAGTAAAAAGAGCTAAGTTTTAAAAATAATAATAATATGTTTAAGATTATAGATAAGAACTTGCTGAACTAATTATCGGAATTGGGATGTATGAAGAGGGGGTGGGGGGAAGTCAGGGAAAGAGGGTAAAGAAAGTAAGGGTATGAAATTGTATATGTGTTTTCTTTGTCTTTTTGTGTGTGTGTGTCTTTATAAAATGTAAAAACCCAATAAAAATTTTATATATATAAAAAAGAAATATCATCTGTGGCATCTAGGTGAAGGGCATCAGCTGCATGGACTCAAGAGTGTCAATTCTTTTTTAAAAAATGTGTGTATATGGATATCTATTGTTCAGTGAATCAATAGATATGTTTTTAACAACACAAAGCACACAACTCTAATATTTCAATCACCCTATAATATATTGTGCTTCTGGATTTCAAGATTCCAGCTCCCATCAGCCCCAACTAGCATGGCCCAGGGAATTTGGGAGTTGTAGTCCAACTTCTGGTGACCCATCACTTTCCCCCAACCCCTAGACCAGAGGTTTTCAACCTTGTTGAGTCCATGGCTCCCTTGACCAACTACATTCTTTCTGTGGCACCCCTGTGGGGCTCAAGAGCCCACTTATGTCACCCCTTGCCTGCAGAGCTGGCAGCCTGTAATCCTTTTTGAACACCCTCCCTTGTGGAGTATTCCCTCAGCCTCCTCCCCTCTCATTGGGAGTCCTCCAGGCAGCTGCTGCTGCTGCTCTGGTCTCTGAACTACCCCCTCCCCTGCCCCAAAGAGAGGTACCTTTTCACACTGCCCCACAGGCGCCTGGGACTTGTTCGTCCATTCCCAACAGCAAGGGCTGGTGGACTAGCTGGCTGGGCTGCCTCGCCTGCTTGCTTGCTTACTCCAAGGCTGCCTCAGCTCCTGGCAACCAGCACCCCCTGGCCAGCCCCAAAGGCACCATTCGCCTGCTGAGCTTGTATCCAGGGCTGCTGCAACAAGCAGCTGCAAAAGCCTTTGGGAGGCAGAGACAAGAGAAGGCATCAGAAGAGGGAGGGGAGGAAAGAGGGACAGAGGCCAGTGTTGCCTGTGGCACCCCTGACCATCATTCAAGGCACACACTGGTTGAAAACCACTGTCCTGACTATCACATGCTTAGGAGAGAGAACCTTCATGCCTGGAGGTGGGGATTTTGCTGTCTGTTTGCCACATGCAGCCCTACATTGGCTCCCAGTACGTTTCCGAGCACAATTCAAAGTGTTGGTGTTGACCTTAAACGGCCTCGGCCCAGTATACCTGAAAGAGTGTCGCCACCCCCATTGTTCTGCCCAGACGCTGAGGTCCAGCGCCGAGGGCCTTCTGGCGGTTCCCTCATTGCGAGAAGCAAAGCTACAGGGAACCAGACAGAGGGCCTTCTCGGTAGTGGCACCCGCCCTGTGGAATGCGCTGCCATCAGATGTCAAAGAGATAAACAACTACCTGATATTTAGAAGACATCTGAAGGCAGCCCTGTTTAGGGAAGTTTTTAATGTGTGACATTTTAATGTATTTTTCATCTTGGTTGGAAGTCGCCCAGAGTGGCTGGGGAAACCCAGCCAGATGGGCAGGGTACAAATAATATATTATTATTATTATTATTATTATTATTATTATTATTATTATTAGTCTAGCCTTCCCTGCCTGGCTCCTGGGATTCTCCCCAGGCCACACCTCTTACCCTTCTGGATCCAAGTCCTCCTCTGGCACTTTTGCCTGACTGGCATGCATCTTTGAATAGTGATAGTGCCTCTTGCTTGCTTACATAGAGATGGATGGCAAACCTGGCAAAAGGCTTTAACATGTGAATGAGGGAGACCCGTAGCTCAGTGGTACAGCATCTGCCTTGCACCCAGAAGGTCTCAAGTTCCATCCCTGGTAGCATCTCTAGGAAGGACTAGGAGAGACTTTTGCCCAAAACCCTGGAAAGCCGCTGGCAGTCAGTGTAGACAAGACTAAGCAAGATATACCAATGGTCTGACTCAGTATCAGGCAGCTTCCTATGTTTCTATGCATAGGCAAAGTTTGGATTACACAGAGCAATGGGCACAAAGAAGATGTAGATGGAGGCAACAGACCCCCTGCACCTTCTTTTTGAAGGATGAGGTGTGCACAGCACAGCAAGCAGATGGAGTCCCGTGACTGGGCAAGCAAGCAGGGCACTCCTTGGAGTGGGCTGGGCTTGTGAGGTTGACCACCTCTCCTGGTATCTCCCACGGAGGAACGTACGGTCTTCAAACGAAAACATCTTGAAGGTCCCAGGCCACAGGGAGGTTAGGCTGGCCTCAACCAGAGCCAGGGCTTTTTCGGGTGTGGCCCCGATCTGGTGGAACACTCTGTCACAAGAGACTAGGGCCCTGCGGGACTTGACATCTTTCCGCAGGGCCTGTAAGACAGAGCTGTTCCACCAGGCCTTTGGCCAAGGCACAGTCTGACCCCCTCCTTTGGTAATCCTCATAGAACTCAAGCCCAGTGGTTGCCATTAGTTTGATTCTGAATTGATTTTAGAATGTATTTCAATTAATTGAATGTGATTTTATGTAAACCGTGTTACTTTTACTGTTGTTGGCCACTCTGAGCCTGGCTTCGGCTGGGGAGGGCGGGATATAAATAAATTATTATTATTATTATTAATGCTGCCATGTCCTTGGCCTTGGAGATAGAGGTGGTGTCAGCTCCAATTCAGCATCTGATTTACTCTCAGTCGCCTTCCCCAAAGAAGGAGGCTCCACGTTTACAGGAGGAAGCACCTGAGGCAGTTTCGCAGCAGGAGGTTTCTGACTAAGAGTGATCCGATGTCCCAGGGCAGAACACTCCTCTGTCAATGGTCCCTCTCCTGGATCCATCTCCCCATTCACCAAACGGCTGGACTGCCCCCCAGCCTCAGATACCTCCTCAAGCAATTCCCTTCATCTAACTCTCTCTGCTCCCCTCCCATTGCTCCTCTGAGTCCAACCACACGCCCCATGACATCTCCATGGGGCTCATGACAGATGGCACACCCCAAAGAGAAACAGAATGGTGGACTAGCCCAGTGGTCTTCAACTGAGGAGATTGGGACCCTCTACCAGGTGATTGACACCTCATCCAAGGTGGGCCGCAATAGCACTACTTGTTGTTGCTTTTGTTTAGTCGTTTAGTCGTGTCCGACTCTTCGTGACCCCATGGACCAGAGCATGCCAGGCACTCCTGTCTTCCACTGCCTCCCGCAGTTTGGTCAAACTCATGTTGGTAGCTTCGAGAACACTATCCAACCATCTTGTCCTTTGTCGTCCCCTTCTCCTTGTGCCCTTCATCTTTCCCAACATCAGGGTCTTTTCCAGGGAGTCTTCTCTTCTCATGAGGTGGCCAAAGTATTGGAGGCTCAGCTTCAGGATCTGAATAGCACTACTACCACCCTACAAAGACTACTACCACCCTGCAAAGATATGAAAGCAATTGGGTGCCCAAATGCATGTTTTGGTTAAAGGTGGTGGGTCCAGGTGTGGGAAGGATGAAGACTGCTGGACCTTGACCCGGCCACCCAGCAAGGTAATGATGAGCTTTCTACTGAGTCACATGGACTCCATTTCAGAACGTCCCACAGTGTGCTGCAGAGAGCCTCGCCTCCCGAAATAATAAAAAAACCCTCTTGAAAGAGAGAGTAAAAAACCAACAAGGAGAATCTGAAAGTTCAGAAGCATTAATGGGAAAGGGATCTCCCTGGAGTCCCTATGCCAACAGAGGCCAGAGAACTGGGTTTTATTTATTTATGTGCAGCCGCTGGCATGTTTGTCCTCCCTATGCCCCAACCCTTTTGGACATGTTTATGAGCAGGCAGGGTTGCACTTGGCACGGATCCTGCTGCTCTCTGAGGCAAAACAGAGCCGGGGCCAACAGAACAGCCTCCTGCACACCCACAAACCCAAACAAATGGAGCAGTATCTCATCTGAAGCCAAAGAGCCCCAGGGATTCGAAAAATCTATTTCATTGCACGCTCTTCATTGGGGCATGCATTTGTTTTCATTGGGAGATGAACCCTTTCCGCAGCTTCACGTCGAATCTCCTTTCTCAACATCTTTTTGAATGTTACAAAGAAGTTAAGGAGTTCATATTCAACGTAGGGGAGCAGTTAATATACTGAGGTATGAAACTGGAAGTTCAAACCTTGTCTTATCAGCCAGGACTTACCTTGCTGATGCCCCTCCAGCAAGTCTGTGACAAATATCATTGTTACTCAGAGATTTTTTCCCTTCAGATGCATCTTACAATTTATAGCCAGTCCTTTGCTGTTAACCCGGATCCCTGGAGTGAAGGCCATGTAGAGAAAGGGGGTTCTATTCCTGAGAACCAGGACACAAATTACCTTAGCAGGAATTAAATCTCTGAGACAAAGCTTTGGGTGGGTGGGGGGGTCACCTTGTTAGAAGCAAGAATTGGTTGTGTTCATGTTACCGTTTACTGTGACTCCAGCATGCTCCCACCCCCAATATTTTAAGCCGGGTTCACATGACGATGTTAGCCACAATCCATCTGTGTCCCATAGCCGTAAGGGAAATACTCCTCCTCAATGTGTTTTTCTTGAAACAAGCTCCCATCTGATTTGAAAGCAGAAACCACAGAATTACATTTGAAAGCTGCATCAGAAAATACTAGGAAGGACATTTTAATGCTAGAATCACAGAATCATAGCGTTGGAAGGGATGACAAGGGTCATTCAGCAATGCCAACCCCCAGCAATGCAGGATTCTCAGTTAAAGCATCCGTGACATAAGGCCATCTAACCTCTGCTTAAAAACCTCCAAGGAAGGAGAGTCCACAGCCTCCCAAAGGAGAGCGTTCCACTGTTGAACAGCTCTTACTTGTCAGAAAGTTCTTCCAGATGTTTAGTTGGAAAATCCTTTATTGTAACTTGAAGCCATTGGTTCGAGTCCTACCCTCCAGAATTCCACTGTGCAATGGACACTTCAGGCTGCTCTTACACATGCATGCAGGCGAGCAGATCAAAGCGTCACTCAGTGCAGGGAAAGAAACCATCTGGTGAAGGTATCCCTACCCCTGCCTTGGGGGACTCCCAATAATCTTTCTATGTCTCTCCATAGGGAAAACTGTCTATTATTCCTACTCTCTGCTTCCTGTTTCTAAACCAGTTATTGATCTATAATAAGACCTCTCCTCTTTTTCCATCACTGCTTAGTGATCCGAGGAGTCTTTGCATACTTTTGACAAATTCCCTCGGCAATATCAAGTGGATAACCTCTATCTAGATCATGGGTAGGCAAACTAAGGCCCGGGGGCCGGATCTGGCCGAATCACCTTCTAAATCCGGCTTGTGAACAGTGTGTTTTTACATGAGTAGAATGTGTCCTTTTATTTAAAATACATCTCTGGGTTATTTGTGGGGCATAGGAATTCGTTCATTCGCCACCCCCCCAAAAAAATAGTCCAGCCCCCCACAAAGTCTGAGGGACAGCGGACTGGCCCCCTGCTGAAAAAAAATTGCTGACCCCTGTTGTAGATGCTCGTTGACCCTCTCAAAGAACTTTAACAGGTTGGTGAGACAAGGCTTACCCTTACCGAAACCATGCTGGTTCTGCTTCAGCAAGACTTGTTCTTCTATATGTGTGGCAGTCTTTTCTTTGACAATGTTTTATACTAGCTTTCCTGGAACAGATGTTAAGCTCACTTCCTGGTAAGTGGCAGCGAGGGAGTGGCTGGGAGGCTGTTGCTGCATCTTTGCCCCATGATATGAGCTGCTCTTGAGCTCCTCTGCTAATTTGGACAAGAAACTAGTTGACTTGCCTTCTGTGACCTTCAAATCCACACATATAACTTTATGCCAATGTATGTCTACAGGCTGACACCCCAAATCTTTTAACGTCCTGGCCATGGGTTCATAGGTCCCCCATCTCTCCTAAAAGGAATACTGGGACAATATGTATAAAGCATACAATAATTGGAGCTCCTACATGAACTCCTAGTATGAACTACATAGGAACTAGTTTGCCGATCTGAGTGTTTTGCTATTGGATTGACCCTCCTTAAATTTCCTCGCAGGTTCATTAACACAGGAGAATTTAAAGAGCTGCTAACTCGGAGCAGATATTTTGACCATGTTAGGCCTCTCCTTTCACAAGCATCTAAGCCCTGTGAAACCAAAGTACAAAGCACAAAAGATCAAAGTCCTGACCTGCTTAATGATGTAGCCAGGCGAAATCAAGGCAGACCCAAGAGGGATATTAGTAACCTTCTCAGCAAATGGTCTTAACACAGAAAAGATCGATTTCCAGCTGTTGGGAGAGGAAGGTTTGCTGAATATGAAGAATGACTGCTGGAAACAGCTGTTGCATACTACTGGGTGATGGGGGGTGGGGAAGAGAGTAGGAAAAGGAGCACCATTAATTGGACCAACTTTTAGTAAAATCAGGCACAAGCTTATGAATGCCATCAGTGTGGACTTGAGACCAGTGTGGGGCTGTGGAGCATTAATGCGTGGGAGTGCAGGAGGGCTGGCATCACTTGTTGAAGTATTTGCCAGTGTTGTGTGTTTGGGAATGACCTACATTTTGGGGACCCTGAAGCTCAAACTGTTATGGCGGCCCCTTCACAACCTGCAATGAGGTTTGTGTCACCCCTGTTACTTTCTTCAATGGAGTTGTTCCATGACAGTTCACCACATTTAATTAACTACTACATCACAGATTTTGATTAAAATGGCAGTCCTGGATTATCTCACCTGTCAAAGTCACTGGGGTGAATAAGAATGACCTATGCCTATTAGTTTTCGAGCCCCATGTTGAGCAAAAGATCCCTGCGTTGCGGGGGGGGGGGGCTGGACGAGATGATGCTCAGTGTCCCTTCCACCTCTATCATTTCTGGTTCTTCTAGCAACTTACACCCAGTTTCATCAGCGGAGAGCCTTCTTGCAATGTCATTTTCTGGAGACAAAGCGCAAAAAGAATCTAAGCACTGTTCAGCAGAACAGCCAAGTTACCAACTTACCTTTGCAGCACCTGCACTACCAACTCTCAAACTTTGGGATTGTCAACCTAGGTACCACCAAAAATGAACCTATTTGAGCCATGTGACTCAAATTGGGTTTACTAGACTCTCTTTTCTTTAAGCAATGTGAACTAAAGTCGCTTCAGGGGCCCCTCCAGGGTTCAGGGCCCTGAATCTTAAGCTTCATTAGTTTCATAATAGATCTGCCCATGGGATGGCCTGGCACATGAGCCCTTTTTTAGGCAGGCTCAGCCCAGACCCAGGAATATCCAGTGAACTTCATGACTGATGAGGCATGCAAACCCAGGTCTGCCCAGTCAAAGTCTCACAGGTGAACCCCTGTACCACCCTTTGCCCCAAACATGCATTTCTTGATACTCCTTGGGGTTTAGGGTTAGGTCTGTGGATGATGAGCTCCTGCACTTCACCACTGTTTGAGACCCCTAAATCCCTGTGCTTGGGAACACCCCGCAGGAAGGAGTTAATGGGGAATCTTAGGTAGCTAAAGCAGAGGAAGGAGACACACAGTGGTTTTGCCTTGGGATCAGTCTATTTTCTGCAGTCTGAACTGGGGACTGGTGCCAACCAGCAGATCAGCAGAATAGCCAGCCCTTCGCTGGACAGAAAGAAGCTCCTCATTGCCAGTGCAAAGGCACAATGTAAGAACCCTTTCATTCAATGGAAACCTTAAGGCTAACTCTAGAGAACAAAGCCTTGCTTACGGTTACATCCTGAACTTAGCTCACAACATTGAATTCAGTGGAACTTAAGTCTGATTTTTTTTCTAGTCTGGTGCAGTTAATAACCCGTTTGGCTTTAGAATCATAGAATTGCGGAGTTGGAAGGGACTCTGGGGGTCATCTAGTCCAACCCCCTGCAATGCAGGAATCACAGTTAAAGAATCCTTGACAGTTGGCCATCCAACCTCTGTGAAGAGTCCACCGCATTCAAGGTAGTCTGTTCCACTCTCAAACAGCTCTCACCGTCAGAGAAAGTTCTTCCTAATATTTAGTCCCAACTTAGCACAGGCTGTGTGTGTATTTTTTATTGTGAATAGTTAAGTAAATGTTGGAGATCCTTATAATTTCCCTCCAACTTTTTCAACCTTTAATAAATAAATAAATACCCACCCATTAGGGGAAAACCCCTATTCCACCCCCACTTCCAGAATTCCTAGAATGTGTACATGTTTAAAACACAGTCACCCAAAGCAGAAGAACGGCCCTGCTTTTGCTGCAGTTGTGCTGCAGTTTATATGGAATATGCCTCCCTTTGATTTCTGTTGCTATTTTCGCATACACATTTCCTCCTCTTTCGGCAGTGTTTCCCCGTAATGATGACACCCTGGGGGAATAAAGTGCAGGAAATTGTGAACTGTTTCTTTGCATTCCCAGCAGAAAAGAAATGGAATCAGCAAGCAGTTTTGCAGCGTGTTAAAACCAAGGCCCACCAGAAAGGCCACCTCCTGGCACATCAAGTTGCTGGGTGATAATGCACCCCCCCCCCACTCCCGTGTGTGCAAAGAAAGGAGACACTTGCCCCCCAGCACACACACACCCATCTGACAGGAAGTTGATCGCAGCAACTCAGTTGTGTTTTTGAGCAGGAGTGAGATGACTGCAATGATGGAGGAAGATGCTAGATTAAAAAACAAAAGCATGAGTGGTCTCCTGGCGCACTGTTGTGATGGATGCTGATACACACTGACAGCCACACGATAGCAGTGGTGACTGAAGACAAGGGCTGTGCAATCAGCATGTTTTTAATATAATCCTGGTGTAAGGAAAAGGCCCCTACAGACTTTTTTTCAATAAGGAAAGTGAGAGAGAAAGTCAGATACCACTTGCTTTGACGTGATGTCATATAACCTCTCCTCAAACAAATCAGAGTGATTGCTTATTAAACAGCCAATGTCTAGCCTTCCTGCAAATGAAACAGGATAAATGCTCAATAAACAGGTAGTCCGGTACCCCTATGACATCTTTCCTACACAGCATATATATCCTTAAACTGTGTCTGTACTTTTGTAGCACCCTGCTTGTGGTTAACGCTTAGCTGGAATGAAATATTCAACGCAGCAATAGAGAAATTAAAATAGTAATTTATTTGTCAGACAAATAAATAAGAGGCTCAGTGGTACGTGGTTACCAAGCTCTGGCCTGGCCTCCTGCCATTCTGGCCAGCACTTATATTCCCTTAATCCAGCCCCCTTTGCTCCTCCTGTGGCTGCCTCTGTCCAATCAGCCTGGTTGAAATTCCTATTGGCTGTTTGGTAGAACCAATCACAAAAGATACACCCACAAAAGATACACCCACTTCCTTGCCCTTATAAGGGAGACAAAGAGCTATATATATGACATATAAGTAATAATATATCTTACATGGAATCTTAATTACCAGCTCACCTCTTGCCCTCCTTGCCCTATTGCCTTCTAAAACAAATGTTTAATCTTACATTTTTATGTTCAACAGATGTCAAGGATCTTGAGTTTCACATCAACATTGAAAGATTTCCTTCATTTAAGGTTTCTAAACAAATGCCTGACAACTATATATCAAGACTGCTTGGATGGCGTCTTCTGTCTGGCAGGGGGGCTAGGCTCATTTGCCCCTCTGGTCTCCTATTGCAATATGACTCTATGAAATAAGAATCTAGCATTTCTTAAATCCTTTGCATAATTACATTTAAGCCAATATATTTAAGCTAATATATTTCATACATTTATCATAGGTAGCCTCTTAAAAGAATAAAGCTTTTCAAAGTAAAAAGGAAGGAACTCAGTAAAACACAGCTTTTAAACAGAAACCTCTTCAGTGTACACCTCCCCCTTTCACCCCCCTTTCCCAGCCAGCTAGATGCTTCTCCCATTAGCTCTTGGCCTTTCAACCTTAGAAAGAAGATCTGGCTCATTTTACTGGGAGGCACATTGGTATTATCTTACCCATTCTTAATAGTGTTTTTTCAGCCTTGGGGCAGCATATGTAATTCTCCCTTTTTATGACTTTGAGAATTGTTTTTCTACTATAAATCAATGGGGCCCTCTTGTCTTAGGAGAATGGCCAAGGTTTTCTCTGCCTGGCATGAAACATTTGAAAATCCTTTTTAAGCTCATTTTTAAATACAAGCCTTGATTGAAATATATAGAAGCTTTGATAAAAATGCAGGCTTATGGTTAGGTGCCTCACTTTCAGTCTGAGGCACTGTGTTTTCTAACCACTGTCTTTGCTCTGCTTTACTGAAGATCACCAAGCCTCGTAACAAGTGGATCATAATACAATAATCTTAAAGTTATATGGAGGGTATTAAAAACAAATCTGCATTTATTTTGTGACATCTGAGCTTCCTCCTTTAATAAACTGCTCTTCAAACGTTGCCTCTTGCATGTCTCCAGCACAGTTAGGTGGCTTGAGTTTCAGCTTTTGACAGCAGGAAAAGCAATACATTTGTAGTAATAACCACAAATTGACCTTCCTTATTGAAAATGTCAACTTTCTCTAAGGAGAGCAGAGAGTCTTGGGCACTTCAAAGCTGATTTAGATTTCAAACACCCATTCCGGAATCTTTAACTTCTCTCCCACAACGTCACTCCCTTCTGAGCCATTAGTGTGTGCATTCAAAACACATTGGAAATTCAAAGCCAGAGCAAGGCAACAAAAGACAAGGATGGTTCTTAGTGAGCGGCAAGGAGAAGCCACTTTGGATCACTACTGTGCCTTTTAAGTGAAACCATTTAAACTTAGAGCCAGTACAGCTGCTAAACACATGAATGCCACAAAGGGAAGGTTTCCTGCAAGCAGGGGGTTGGAGACCCCTTGGGAGTCCAACTCTACAGTTCTATGATTCTTGGGAGAGATGTGTAAAAGACTGCACTGTAAGCTTGCTTATTTCGGGAATAGTGCAACCCTATATATGTCTACTTAGAACTAAAGTCCCATTGAATTTGATGGGCTTCTAGGTAAGCCGGTATTACGACTGCAGCCTTCATTATTCCTGCTTAAAAGAAATATTGAGATATTGAGGGACATTCTTTCTCAACGAGAGCCAGAATGTGGAGCTAGTGATTTTCTGTATTTCTAAGATGGAAAGGAAACATCTCTCTCTCTCTCTCTCTCTCTCTCTCTCTCTCTCTCTCTCTCTCTGGCTTGAGAGCAGTACATGTGAAAAGGATCTAGGAGTCTTGGTTGACCACAAACTTGACATGAGCCAACAGTGTGACGCGGCAGCTAAAAAAGCCAATGCAATTCTGGGCTGCATCAATAGGAGTATAGCATCTAGATCAAGGGAAGTAATAGTGCCACTGTATTCTGCTCTGGTCAGACCTCACCTGGAGTACTGTGTCCAGTTCTGGGCACCACAGTTCAAGAAGGACACAGACAAACTGGAACATGTCCAGAGGAGGGCAACCAAAATGGTCAAAGGCCTGGAAACGATGCCTTATGAGGAACGGCTAAGGGAGCTGGGCATGTTTAGCCTGGAGAAGAGGAGGTTAAGGGGTGATATGATAGCCATGTTCAAATATATAAAAGGATGTCACATAGAGGAGGGAGAAAGGTTGTTTTCTGCTGCTCCAGAGAAGCGGACACGGAGCAATGGATCCAAACTACGAGAAAGAAGATTCCACCTAAACATTAGGAAGAACTTCCTGACAGTAAGAGCTGTTCGACAGTGGAATTTGCTGCCAAGGAGTGTGGTGGAGTCTCCTTCTTTGGAGGTCTTTAAGCAGAGGCTTGACAACCATATGTCAGGAGTGCTCTGATGGTGTTTCCTGCTTGGCAGGGGGTTGGACTCGATGGCCCTTGTGGTCTCTTCCAACTCTATGATTCTATGATTCTATGATTCTCTCTCCATTCTGCTCACTACAGACTCTCCCTAATCAAAGGGAGTTTGCAAACTATGATGAAGGTGTCATGTTGGTTTATTTGCTGAGGTTAGACTAAATACACAACCCAATAATACTGATGAGATTCATCTGATACGTTACGGTTATGACTCTTTGGGTTATTCTTTCTTCTTCTTCTTGCACTGTCTTTGAATTAAAACTTTATCTACCTAGAGATACCAAGGATTCTGCATGTGCTCTGAACCACAGCCCTTCCTCAAAGACAGGGGTTGACAAGGTTTACCTTGCCTGGGCCGGTTCACTCCAGCGGAGATCCCTCCGTGGGCCGGATCGCACGCTCATGAGCACGTGCGCAGACGCAGTTTCCAGCGCCACGAAAGTGAGTCCCCGTGCCGCGCTGCACCAGTTTAGCACAGTGTGCAGGGACTCGCCAAGCGGGCGGCTCGGTTCGGGGGCAGCTCATGGGCTGGTTAAACAACCCCCATGGACTACTTGTGGCCCATGGGCCTTAGGTTGCCGACCCCTGCTCAAAGAGAACTACTTGTTGCCCATGACTAGGATCAGATTCTGAATGTGAATTGGATATTGTGACAGAACTAGGAGGGAGGGAAGAAGCTTTTTTCTTTTTCACACAATGCAGTCCTTTTTTCAATACCCCCCTTCGCAAAGTCTCCCTAGTTTATACAGGCTAAACATAACCAAACTGTGGAGGGATTACAAAGGATCAGAAAGACTTTAATAGCGCTGCTGATTGGAGTTGATGTATTTATTCAGCTTTTTCCCTTTGCTGCTGAAAGGCTACAGAGTTACTTTAGGTAACAATAATGGGAATCGGTGGAGGCCCATTCACATCCTATTTAAACTTGAAGGACTTAGACTTAAACAGATTTGCTCCTGTTGAAATCAGGAGGAATACATCACGTTAAAATGAAGTACCGTGGCTTAACTAGGCTATGGATTCGAGCCAGGCAACTTGTAGCCTAAGCATGAGCAAGGCAGAGCTGAATCAAAGTTTTCGAAAAACAGAACACAGGTCGTGCCCCATCCTTTACAGCAAGACATGCATAGATTTCACATTCTTTTTAAATACAGTCCGCAGGAAATGCTGTATGGCATATGATAACGTTTAACTACACAGAGGTCTGGACCAAATTCAAGTGCTGCCAGTGAGCAGATCAAAGCAAGCAACATATATTTATGCTTTATATAGAGGAAACCTTGCAAAAGAAAAAAGAAAAAGGAAAGGAAAAGGGCAATGAATATGTTTAAAGCCTAGCTGGAGGGAAGAACTATATTATGAACCCCTTGTAAAACAAAGGAAGAAGTAGAGCTATGATTCTGTTTTTACTGGAAGTCCTGTTTATTATGGCACATACGTTCAGATAAACTCCACAAAGTCTTGTGCTCTTTGTGTAAATATATTTGGCTTCTTTGAAGCAAAGGATAAAAAGGATATGATAATAGACATTATGCTACGCAAATTTATTGCTTTCTTAACCAAATGCAGAAGCCTCAGAAGCTGCAGGGAGTGGTCTGTGCTTTCCACCTTGAGAAGGACACCCTGACTGCTGTGGGGTTATGCCACAAATGACTTTGGTCACATCACTCATAGTGGGAGAGGAGAGCTGGCAGGACTTAGTTCCGTTCTCTGTCCTCTTTAAACACTGGCCAACTGCTTGCACAAATATTATTAATACATGTTGAGTGAAGCCTTTTATGGAAGTTCATAGCAGCCTTCGAGGCTTCCATGCTGCCAAATGACTGTGGAAGTAAAATAAAATAAAGATTTAAAAGTATGCGCTTGTCAAAAAGCTTTGGGTTGTTGCAGGCTAAACAGCACCCACATTAATTGATATTTGCATCCTAATTCTCTTCCAAAGGAACCCAGGTTCAGTTGATCAAAAAACTAAAATACTGGTCTTCTCCATAAGGAATTGAGTTTCTAAATGACTTTTGGATAAGTAAGTTAAAACCTTCAAGTATTGAGGATTTGTTTTTCAGGGTCCTAGATGGCTTATGGTAAAAGCATTTTGGCCCAGAGCTAATAACAGCACAGCTGGGGTTGCTCGTTTTTATTGGACAAAAGGAAGTTGTTCAATTCTTCCAGCAGGTAAATTCTGTAGAGCACAGTCTGTGTCTCAGTTATTGTTTGGGATTTCAGTTTGGCTCAACAATAAAACTACTATTTAAAGAGGATCCAGAATAGATATTTGAGAAGCTGAAGCACTAGCCAATACAGTATGTGGAAGTTGGCTTATCATCTGCTGAGACTTCAGCATGGATAACCACTCTAAACATTTATTTGCCTGCAACCACTGGGATTATTACCATTGCTGACTCATATGTGTGTTGTCTCTTGAAGAACCAGCAACTTGAGTTGGTTACTATTGTCCTTTCCAAGGAATTAATGGCTACTTTAGCAGAGGGGTGAGGAACCTATGGCCCTGCAGATGTTGCAGCCCACAACTCCCATCATCTCCAGCCACCGAACATGCTCACTGGGGCTTATGGGAGTTGGAGTCCTGCAACATCTAGAGGGCCACAGGTCCCCCAGCTCTTCTTTAGAGTACTGTGTTGTAAATCCAAAATGTGGGGCAAAGACATTTCTCTATCAATAATCACTGACATACTGGGGCCTCTGCCAGGAAATGTGGCTCTCCTGTCTTTACCTGCCCTGCTCTTTTACCTTCCTCATTCCCAGCACCCTGTTTACTGAAGATGATGCAAGGTTTAGGTGAGCTCTTGCAGTTTCCAGGTTTAATGCCTGATGGTTTGCTCTATGGACAGGTCATATGACAGGAATTCCTTCTGCAGATTGCCAATGTCCATGTGTGTCTGAGGAAGTGGAAACTCTGATTCGTGTTTTCTTCCAATGCATTTCCCATCCCAATGGCAGATGTGAAGTGCTTATATCTCAGTTTGAATCTTACCACCAAGGTTGTTTTTCTGTTAGCAGACACCAGGCTTAATGTTACCTGGGGGCGGCGGCGCTGCTGCTACGTTTTGTGGTTGCTATTAACACATAGCAAACTGACTGAGTTAATAACAAATTACCTGAAGCATGTGGGTTATCCTGGTAACCTGTATTATTTATTTATTATTGAATTTCCCTTTGCATACATGTGGGAGAACATTGCAGTCTGGACACTCTGATACTGATATTGTGGTAGCCACAATTTCAGAGGAAGACTCCCAAGAAAGGAAAATGCTGCATTATAATTCATCAAGAAGCCCAACTCTATTCATCCGTGTCTGAATGAAAAGAATGGTTTCCTGTCCTATTACGCATTATTTAATTCAGTGTTGCTATGTTGACTGTATTATTACAAGTCACTGCTGTTGTAAAGGGTAACTGCTTATTTCCACTGTAATTGAATCGCCACTGCTTGTACTTTTTGCATTTCCTTTTCCTCTGATCTCATTGCTTACTTTTGATGAAGTGGACTCTTGCCTGTGGAAGCTTATGCCATTCTAAATGTGTTAGTCTTTAAGCTTCCACAAGAGTTAAGTCTCTAGTGAACTCAGTAGACTATGCAGTGGTTCAAAGGGTGTGGTCCACAGGCCACCAGTGGTCCATGAGCTTCATTCAGGTGGTCTATGGTGGAGTGGCTTAGTATGTATGAAGAACAGTGTGTGTGTGTGTGTGTGTGTGTGTGTGTGTGTGTGAGAGAGAGAGAGAGAGAGAGAGAGAGAGAGAGAGAGAATCATATACTTGTTGAGTTGGAAGAGTTCCACCTCCTGCAATGCAGGAATATGCAGCTGTCCTGTATGGGGATCAAACCTGCAACCTTTGCATCATCAACACCATACTCTAACCAACTGAGCTATTCAGTGCATCCACTGGAGACACACACACAGAGAGAGCACCTGCTCTGTCATTCTTAGAACTTGGCAGTCCTCCAGGAAGGTCAGTGGGATGGGCCAGAAATAATGGGGTGGGGTAGGGTCAGGTTTGCAAGACATAGAAAGGAGTGGAAACTCACTACAGCGGAATGAAGGAAGAAGCTGAGAGACAGAGAGTAACTCCGAGTATCAATTTAGAATGAAAGTAGTCAAGGTTTCAAGCTGAGTTATATCACACCAAATACTGAAGAACTTTAACACAACATGCACACCCATTGCATTATCCATCCATCCATTACATTTATATCCCATTGTGTACATTCTTTTCTATCCCCTCCCCCCAATTATATCCTCACAAGGACCCTGTGAGGTAGTTTACACTGAAAGATAGTGACTGGCCCTAGGTCATCCAGTGAGCTTCAAGGCCAAGTAGGAATTTGAACCCTGGCCTGGTCTCCCAGGTCCTAGTCCAGCGCTTGCATTTTTATTGCTTCTTTTATTTCTTACTGTACTGTGGTACTTCAGGTTACATACGCTTCAGGTTACATACGCTTCAGGTTACAGACTCCGCTAACCCAGAAATGGTCTTCAGGTTAAGAACTTTGCTTCAGGATGAGAACAGAAGTCGTGCTCCAGCGGCACAGCGGCAGGAGGAGGCCCCATTAGCTAAAGTGGTGCTTCAGGTTAAGAACAGTTTCAGGTTAAGAACAGACCTCCGGAACGAATTAAGTACTTAACCTGAGGGACCAATGTACTGCATTAAAATTTGAATTCCATATTGTTTTAATATAATACTTAATACATAGAATAATTAATATGTATGTCTGAAGAGCAACATATAACCAATACTGAGCCTGAATCATGTACTCCATTCTGAAACACATAATATAGTCCATGAGCATTATGCATTGTGTGGGTTAGCAGACTGAGGTGAGCCAGGAACCCTGAGCTCTGGTGGAAAAGCCAGCCAGCAGGATCAGAGAGTAAATCTGAAGTGAGGACAAACCAGGAGACAAAATCAATGAGCAATCCAGAACCAAGGAAAAATCAATAAGGACTATGCCAGAGCTTAGGAAGTCATTGCAGTTCAAGCAATGCTAAACTAAGAAGCCATATTGTACTTTTTCCTGCCTATGGGGAACCAATGACCGACCTGAGTGGATGGAGTCAGTCAGGGTCGTACTTGCACTGAGAAACCACTACCTGCAGTCTCTGGGATCACCACATGGGGCAGCTGTCTGTGGATCTTGGCAGCTCCTAAAGTAAGCTTAGCTGGGGGAGAAATTTATGAGGCGAGAGTGAACCAGACCCTCTGCATGCCTTGCTATCCCATGCTATCTTCTGTCAGTGAGAAACTGATGATGAAGCTATTGCCTTGTTTCTCAGACATCCCTGGCAGCTTCCACAGATGTTTACATCAACCCCGGCAAGCCTTTCTCCAGCCACAGCTTCCAAACAAATGTCCTAGGTAGTTCCTGGGCGTGGGGCCCACCAGTCACACCCATCTGGTCCCAAACATTTGGCCTGCTGCACAGTCCTCTGTGCCTCCCATCCTCCATCCATTTCCTATGGAGCTGGAGGCAGCACCACCTGTTTCTTCTTTTCCCCTGCAGCTGTCGAAGCATCTGCGCAGCTTAAGAAGCCGTAACAGAAGCTTCCATCTATTCTCCTGGCACAGGGGATGAAATATCCTAAGGACACACACCTTAAGACATAGGCATAAGATGACTGCTGTTTCCTGAGGGAAGCGCACATGTTGTGTTTGGGGTGTGTGTGTGCGCCTGACATGGAACTGGCATTAAATAATTCTCAAACCTGGCGTCCATACTTTGTGCCCTACAGCCTGGCCTGTTATTTATCCCGTATTTATTTAAACGGCCACAAGCAGGATCCTGCACAGCTATTTTGGTCACTTCCTCTAGAGAGTTCCTCCAATTGTTGGCTAGCACTGTGTGAGTCACCAAGTCACTGAGCCACACTTCCTGTAGTGCTCACTCGCAGCTGGGAAAATGGCCTTCTGCTTTCTCTTTGTTTGCCAAAGCATCCTGAAGCAGCTCAGACTATGCTCACTGTTATAGGAATTCTAAAGTCTATATATATATATATATATATATATGCAGGTTTTGGTGTCCTTGGGTGTCTTCCCGTGTAAAAGTTGGGGTGTCTAGGCGACGTTTCGACGAGGTCTCACGGTCGCCTAGACACCCCAACTTTTACACGGGAAGACACCCGAGGACACCAAAACCTGCATTCCTGTACCCGTGAAAATCTACGAAAGCAAATATATATATATATATATATATATATATATATATATATATATATGAGAGATAAATAGATATAGATATATTATATACACACTATGAAAAATGACCATGCAGAAATCTTTCCTGGTCACCAAGACCTTTGCAAAAGTTTGTAATGCAAGGAGGTCAGACATCCTCACAACTGAGACTACCATTTCAAAGAGGCCAAGTAATCATTGAGCTTATGGACTGATATCTTTCTGGAAATCCGATCAGGGCTGATAAGGATTGTCATGCTGACCCAGACCAATGATCTGCTCATTGCAATGTGTGCGCAGTGCAGGAGCAAGGAACCCCAGGGGACTCCTCTAGGCCTCTCTATCCAGCTCTCAAGATTCCCCCTAGACTACTCTTCCCTCAGAGTATTTCCACTGTTCCCTCATTTAGTGGAAATACTCTTCCCTCAGAGTATTTCCACTAAATGCAAACTCTTCCACTGTTTCCCACCTGTTTCCCTCATTTATATTCCCTTAATCCAGCCTTGCTCTCTACTTGCCTGGAAAGTGCCAATGAACTGTAATAATGCCTCTTGCTTGCCTGGGCAGAGAGAGAGAGAGAGAGAGAGATTTGTCAGAGAAATCTGACTTTTGCATGGCTGGAATGTAGCCAACTACACAAAGGTAAAAGACACATCAGTTGTTCTGCCCACTCTGGCCATGTCCATTGCAGCCGGTGTATGTGTGTAACCCCAAAACGCTGCCCATGAGGTGATGCAGCGCTCAGACTAAAAGAAAAACACACACACAAAGAAACCCTGGTATAGTGAATTCTCCCAACCCTGGTTGGCTAGATGTCTCAGGGGAATTTGCAATGTTTGCCCTATTCATCTTCTACATTGATTACACATATATAGTATTTCAGCATGAATAATGCTGATAAGCTGACCCTCTGTATAGTTAATCCTTTTTTAAAGCTAGATATACAATGGACCTCAGAACATTCTGTGGGAATGACTTAAGAGAGCAGCCATCGTTTGCTGCCCATTGCACTCAGTCTCTGCCTTGCTCCCCTTTTAGCCTTCCCAACCTGGACTGCTGCATTTGAGCTTGCTCAAGCTGAGAAGCTGTACCTCACCGCTTGATGAAGCTTGTGATCCTCGCCTGCCCTGATCTTAATCCACCTGAGTGACCACCAACCTCCTCCTTGACCTAAGAAGCCCCATGATCTCCATGATCTCCAGTCCACTAGTGGCCTGGGCTGTGTTCATGTAGCACCCTGCTTGTGGTTAACGCTTAGCTGGAATGAAATATTCAACGCAGCAATAGAGAAATTAAAATAGTAATTTATTTGTCAGACAAATAAATAAGAGGCTCAGTGGTACGTGGTTACCAAGCTCTGGCCTGGCCTCCTGCCATTCTGGCCAGCACTTATATTCCCTTAATCCAGCCCCCTTTGCTCCTCCTGTGGCTGCCTCTGTCCAATCAGCCTGGTTGAAATTCCTATTGGCTGTTTGCTAGAGCCAATCACAAAAGATACACCCACAAAAGATACACCCATTTCCTTGCCCTTATAAGGGAGACAAAGAGCTATATATATGACATATAAGTAATAATATATCTTACATGGAATCTTAATTACCAGCTCACCTCTTGCCCTTCTTGCCCTATTGCCTTCTAAAACAGATGTTTAATCTTACATTTTTATGTTCAACAGATGTCAAGGATCTTGAGTTTCACATCAACATTGAAAGATTTCCTTCATTTAATGTTTCTAAACAAATGCCTGACAACCATATATCAAGACTGCCCGGATGGCGTCCTCTGTCCGGCAGGGGGGCTAGGCTGGTGGCTGACTTAATTTCAGGATAAATACAACTCTTACAACCATATGAAATAAGAATCTAGCATTCCTTAAATCCTTTGCATAATTACATTTAAGCCAATATATTTAAGCTAATATATTTCATACATTTATCATAGGTAGCCTCTTAAAAGAATAAAGCTTCTCAAAGTGAAAAGGAAGGAACTCAATAAAACACAGCTTTTAAAAGAAGCCTCTTCAGTTTGCACCTCCCCCTTTCCCCCTCCTCTCCAGCCTCAAAATAAAATAGGAAGAAGCTGCTTCTTCTGCCAAGCCAGTTGCCTTTCCAACATTTAACACATTTTAACCTTTTTTAACTCTCTTAGTTTAAGAAACAGCTTTAGAAAAAGACTTCCCCCAAAAATGTTCTCTTTCCAGCTAAATGTTTCTCCCCATTGCTCCTGGCCTTTTAACCTTAGAAAGAAGATCTGGCTCATTTTACTGGGAGGCACATTGGTATTATCTTCCCCATTCCTAATGGTGTTTTCTCAGCCTTGGGGCAGCATATGTAATTCTCCCTTTTTATGACTTTGAGAATTGTTTTTCTACTATAAATCAATGGGGCCCTTCTTGTCTTAGGAGGAAAAACATCTTGCCAAGGTTCTTTTAGGCAGCTGGTCTTTTGCCTGGCATGAAACATTTGAAAATCCTTTTTTTAAGCTCATTTTTAAATACAAGCCTTGATTGAAATATATAGAAGCTTTGATAAAAATGCAGGCTTATGATTAGATGCCTCATTCCCCCCTTTCAAGCTCAAGGACCTTCATCCCAAGTGTCCTTGATAGCTTGACCTTCATCATATTCCTGAGGTAAAGCTCTGTATAGGGCCATGATATGAGGTAGAGTTTCATTTGAAACCATCTTGCTAATTGTACTTCTAAAACATGAAATGATACATGGCATCATACATAAAACCAATACTACTACTGTCAAGAAAAACAAGCAAGACAATAGTATCCCTTTGAGTCCTGTGACATTAGGTAACCAATTGGTGAGCCATCCCATATCCCATCCTTCCCATGTTTGTACTGGGACATGTGCTATATTCTCCATCTTTGTGGCCAACACACGGATTGCCTCACCATTATCAGAAATGTTAAAGCAACAGGCATTCCCTGTCAAGTTCAAGACTCCACATAGGCCTCCCTGCCTGGCAAGTACATAATCCATTCCCATTTTCAGCTGCAAAATGGCGGCTCTACTTTCATCCAACTGTTGTGCAATAAGTCTCAAACTCTGGGCCGTTGCATTGGTTACAAGTTCCACTACTGCTTGCAATCGAATTATTCTGTTTAGATTATAAATAGGATCCCGTGCCCCTTGTATGAGCTCACCAGGATTCCAGGAGGCAGGATCATAATAGGCTATAATGCGCTCTGGCGGCCAATCATCAGTACCGCTCCAACTTTGGGTACTTCCTCCTGCTATATGAGAAATATCAGCATTCCTTCGTGTTCGCCTGGCCGAACTAGTGGGCATAATCCACATTGGTGGTAATACCCAACCCAAGAAACAAGTCCCACTCCATTTGGAAGGGAGTTTCTTGTATGCCCATTCTCCACATATCCACCACAACCATCGGGTCTGAGGTTTTTGGTACGGGGAATACAGAAGGCGAAATACCAAAAGGGGTAGAGAGTTCACAGTGCAGTATGTTAGATTGCCTTCTTCTGTCACAGTTATGTTCCACACCACTTTCCATGCATGAATAAAAGGAGGTGCACAGGGCAAGGCATTCCGAGTTCGATAGGTAGTACCGTGTGCCCAGGTATGACTATTCTTCTTATAATCCCAAGTATAGTGACAATGAGAAGAGCCTATCATGGGAGAATCAGCTGCATCTGATGATTTATGTACACAGAATTCCCCTTGTACAGGTATAACTCGTAATGGTTTAGTTGAGTTCCATCCGGGGAAATTCTGTATTTCAGTTTGGTGTGGCATTTCGCTTACCATACCAATAGCATCTAATGGTATTGGTAATAACGGCATACCTCCCTCTGAATCATCTGGCCCAAGAGAGCAAACAAGGCAATTGGTCCTATTTGCAACATTAGCTACCATTTCAGCTAAACCTACCCACATATTGTGGTCATGGCTGAATCCATATTTAGCCAATTTGGTCAGATTCAAGGACCCTTCCCCTTCCCAAGGGATCAGGATTAATAAAATCATGTTGATGTCTAGTATATGCATTCCTTCCACAAAAGATTACCTTATTGTGATAGCAAATAATTATTAGCCCCAATATAATTCCCCCAGTGACAGAAATGGGGAACCACCAAGACCAAAACATATATCCCGAGGATCCCCAATGAGTAATATCTCTGATAATTGTTCCACAAGGGGGGCAGTCAATCAATTGTATTAGAGAATCTTTCCGTTCACAGTCGCTGGTTCAGACGCTCCTCAAGCTTCAGGCGTGCGCAGGTCAGCCAGCTTCCAGGTTGTGGCTGCAGCAGGCCAGTCGTCAAATGTTGCCCGTGACCTAGCCCGTTCCCGGTAGGGCTAGATACAGGGGTTTTTGGAGAGAGTTAGTTTTAAAGGATTAGAGGGGTCACCTTTGCACGTCCAACTGCCTTCAGACTTCTTCAAACGAGAGTGATGAATCCAGGGGGTCACCTCAGCTACCTTCACCGCTGTTGGAGTAGAGAGCAAGACGGTGTAAGGTCCACGCCACTTAGGTGCAAGTGGATCGCGTTTCCACTCTTTCACCCATACGCTATCGCCAGCCTGGAACTGATGAATCGGCTCGGCAATGCTGCACGGCGTGCGCTCGAGGGCCCACCTGTTAAGAGAAACAAAAACACGGGAGAGAGATTGCACTTGTTCCTGTGTTACATGGTCTCCTATTTGTTTAAGGTCAGCTGGAATATCCTGAACAAAGGAGGGCGGTCTCCCATACAGGAGCTCAAAAGGTGACAACTTAAGTCTTTTTGTGGGTGCACACCGAACACGAAACAGTGTTATGGGTAACACATCTACCCATCCCAATCCCGTTTCCTGGGTTAATTTTGCCAATTGGGTTTTCAGAGTCCGATTCATTCTTTCAGTTTTCCCTGAACTCTGAGGCCTATATGCTGTATGCAGTCTCCATTTTACTTGTAGGACTCGACATACATCTTGTACTACTTGATCAATGAACGCTGGCCCATTATCACTTCCAATGCATCTAGGTAATCCAAACCTTGGGATCAATTCAGTGAGGAGTCTTTTAGTTACCTCTCGTGCCTTTTCAGTTCGGGTGGGAAAAGCTTCAACCCATCCGGTAAGAGTATCTACAAACACAAGGAGATACTTGAATCCCTTAGAAGGGACCAGCTCTGTGAAGTCCACAATTAGGCTTTCCATGGGGACGTATCCCACATGCTGAATTCCAGGAGGTTGTACCGGTCCCTGCCTGGGATTGTTTTTAGCACAAAGAACACATTTCTGTGAAATGCAAGTTGCTAATTGTGATAGATTAATAATATACAACTTCCGACTGAGACTCTCTCTAGTTGCAGTACCGCCAAGGTGAGTAGATTCATGATAATTTCTTACAATTGTGCCTGCTAGATGATGAGGTACATAAATCCTATTGTCCGGCAGGATCATCCAACCGTCCCTCACAACCGCTCCTTCCTGTTCAGCCCACTTCCTCTCTTCTGGGGTATAGTGAGGTTTAACTTCTTCTGGAACTACCTCTGGTATGAGGGCTGCTATAAATCCTCCCACAGGCTTTTGGGCTGCCTCTCGGGCTGCTTTGTCAGCAGCATGATTTCCTCTGGTTATTGGATCCCTTCCTCGTCCATGACCTTTGCAGTGCATTACAGCAATCTGTTCTGGAGCCCATACTGCTTCTAACAGGATTTCTACTTCAGGTCCATATTTCAAGGCCTTCCCGTGGGCTCCGATTAGACCTCTTTCTTTCCATAGAGCTCCATGTGCATGCAGGGTTAAGAAGGCATATTTTGAATCAGTATAGATGTTTGCCTTACATCCGGCTGCCAATTGCAGAGCTCTAGTTAAACCTATAAGTTCAGCCTTTTGTGCTGAGGTGCCAGCAGGCAAAGCTTCAGCTTCCACAACTTCCTCATTGGTGACCACAGCATATCCTGCCCGTCTGGCACCTTCATGCAGGTAACTGCTACCATCAGTATAATATACAACATCTGGATTTTTTAATGGCTCATCTTTCAGATCAGGTCTACTGGAATAAACTTCATCCATTATTTGGAGACAATCATGTGATTCCTCATCATCTACCTCTGGTAGGGGCAGCAAAGTCGCTGGATTGAGCATATTCACTACTCGTAGATGAATCCTGGGATTTTCACACAATAGGCCTTGGTATCTAGCCATCCTTGGGTTCGTTAGCCAATAACTACCCTTATATTCCATGAGTGTCAGAACAGCATGAGGTACATTCACATACATCGTCTGGCCAAAGGTAAATTTATCAGCTTCTTTGACAAGGCTCGCAGTGGCCGCTACTGCCCTTAGGCATGGAGGCCATCCTTTTGCTACTGAGTCCAATTGTTTAGACAAATAAGCTACTGGACGGTTCCAACTTCCTAATCTCTGGGTCAGGACTGCCGCTGCAATCCCATTCTGTTCATGTACATACAGCTGAAAGGGTTTTTCCGAATTAGGCAATCCAAGGGCTGGTGCCTCCATAAGTCGCTGTTTGATAACTAAAAAGGCTTGTTTCTGCTCAGGTCCCCATACGAATGGGTCCTTTTCTGCACCTCGAGTGCTTTCATGTAAGGGCTTGGCCAGACTGCTGAAATCAGGTATCCATAGTCTACAAAACCCTGCTGTTCCCAGGAATCCCCTAAGTTGTTTTCTTGTGGTAGGTTCCTTGATAAGGCAAATAGCTTCTTTCCTCTCTGGTCTCAATGCTCGTTGTTGGTGTGAGATGTCAAAGCCCAAATATTTGACCTTTTCTAAACATAACTGTGCCTTTTTCTGGGAAACTCGGTAGCCAGCTTCCCAGAGCAAGTGGAGCAGTTCCTCTGTCCCTTCTTTACAGGTATCAAAATCCTTTGCAGCTAGTATAAGATCATCCACATATTGCAGAACCACCTTTTCTCCCGGTATTGAGGGGTAACTTGTTAGATCCCTCGCCAAGGCAGTGCCAAATAAAGTTGGGGAATTTTTGAATCCTTGGGGCAATCTTGTCCAGGTTAGCTGGCCTTTTGTTCCTGTCAAAGGGTTTTCCCACTGGAAGGCAAATATAGGTTGGCTCTGTGGTGCCAGCCGGCAACAGAAGAATGCATCTTTCAAGTCCAATACAGTAAAAAATGTTGCTTCTGGTGGGATCAAACTCAGCAAGGTATATGGGTTTGGTACATTTGGGTGCAAGGTCTCGATAGCCTGGTTTACGAGCCTCAAGTCCTGCACTGGCCTATATTCATCTGTCCCAGGTTTTCGAACAGGCAAAAGGGGTGTGTTCCATTCTGATTGGCAAGGCTTAAGCAGACCATATTTTAATAGGCGGTCCAAATGTTTCTGGATGCCCTCCGCTGCTCGCCGGGGTAAGGGATATTGCTTTACAGATACAGGGGTAGCCATAGGTTTTAGGGTTACTACAATTGGAGCTATATTCTTAGCCATTCCTGGTGGGCTATTTTCAGCCCATACTCCTGGTGGCACCTGTAGAGTTCGGAGGAGCTTGTTTAATTCTGTATCCAATGTGGGTTGGACTTGCAAGGCTGACATTAGGCGCCATGATTGTTCCTTAGGTACTGAGAGGGTAATTATTCCTGCTGCTTTTGATGGCAGTTTCATTTCTGGACCTCGAGGAGTGAAAGTGATTTGGGCCTGCAATTTGGACAGCATATCTCTACCTAAGAGAGGTATTGGACACTCAGGTATATACAAAAACTGATGGGTTAAACGATGTCCCCCAATCTGGCATTCCAAAGGTTGGAGGAAAGACCTCTTGGCTGACTGTCCAGTGGCACTTTTAATGATTACACTTTTGGATGCCTTTTTCTGCAATAGTTCTGGGAGTACCGAGTATTCAGCCCCAGTATCAATCATAAAATCTATTAAATGGCTCCCTAATTGAATCGTGACCGTGGGCTCCTGGAAGCCTAACTTTATGGAGTCCGGTCGTTCCTAGTCTTGGGTAAAATCCTCTTCTGCCAGTCCAATGAAATTGTCTCTACTCCGTCCCTGTCCTGGTCTCTGATATCTTCCATCTCGGATCATTCCCCGTCCCCGTCCCTGGTTTCTTGGGCCGGAGCCTGGGCCTGGGCCTGGGCCTGGGCGCACTTCTTCCAACCTCAGGGGTTCAGGACACTCCCGCTTCCAATGACCCTCCTTCTTGCAATTTGCACATTGATTCCTTCCCAGTGGTGGATTCCTTCCTCGCCCTCGCCCTCCATTTAAGGGGCGGTGGTCTTGCTTCACTGCTGTGGCTAGCATTACCATCTTTTCCTTCTGCCACTTCTTCTTCTCTTGTTTCTCAGCCTCATCCCTATTCCGATAAACTCGGCGTGCAATGGCCATAATTTGGCTCATCAGCATCCCTTCCCATCCTTCTGATTTCTGAATTTTCTTACGAATGTCAGAAGCGCACTGGGCCACAAATGTAGCAGTAATCATTCTGCTGTTTTCAGGGGCTTCAGGGTCAAAAGGAGTCCATATACGATAGGCTTCTTGCAGCCTCTCTAAAAAGTCTCCCGGACTCTCATTTGGTTTTTGTTCTACTTCTGAAACTTTAGACATATTAGTGGGCTTCTGGCATGCCCTGCGGATACCTTGCACAAGTGTCTGGCGGTAGGTGGTAAGTCTGGCCAGGTGAATTGCATTGTTTGGATCCCAATTAGGATCTTCCAAGGGAAAGTTATCTTGGAGATGACGGTCAATATTATAAATATTTCCCGCTCTGGCCTGCTCACGCAAATATATCTGTGCCTTTTCAATTATGTCTCTCCTTTCCTCAGTGGTGAACAGAGTATTTAGGAGCTGGCGACAATCTGTCCAAGTAGGGCTATGAGTATTTACTATTGAAGTCACCAAGTCCATCATAGCCTGAGGTTTTTCTGCAAAAGATGGGGTGTGTGTTTTCCAATTCATCAGATCTGTAGTTGTGAATGGAATATATTGCAGGGTCGAAGTTCGAGGTGGCCGTGGTCCGGGTTGCCCATTAACCAGCGCAGGCTCCTCAAGTGCATCAAATACTCTTCTAAGAGGGGCTACTACGTGATCTTTCTCTTCACTTTGCTCTAGGGGCTTCAAATCATAGGGGATGGTATCTGTCGCAAGGCGTTCTTTTAGCAGCTTTATACGCCTGGCTGTATTGCTTGCTGACCGAGCAAGGTCTCCCTGTAACTTCTGTAACATTTCTCTGGGACTTGGATGTACAGGGGTTTGGGGTGGGCAATCAGTTGTTCCACTAAAGGAGACTGTAGATGGAGGTCTATTAGGAGTCACAGGTGGAATAACCACTTCTGCTTGGGCTTTATTATAGAACTCCAATGCCTCCTGAAGATATTTATCATAATCTATCAAGGAATCAAGCTCTGTGACTCCACTCCCATTATTCATTCCAGTTTCTTGCCTTGGGGTTACAACTGGTGGAGTGTTTGGATTAAGCTCCCTTCGATGTGGAGCATAGGGTGGAGGTGGAAGCACCTCTTCCTCTGGCCCCTCAAAAATGGGTTTGAGTTTATTTGGCAAGATTCCTTTCCTAGCTTCGGCTTTTACAGCCAATAATTTGCATCGTTTGACTTTGCATTCCCTTATCCATGGAGGATTTTTATTTAATGTGCTCAGCCAGGAATCTATATATGGAAATTGTTCTGGGCACCCTCCAGTTTCTTTGGCGATATCAGTCCAAAGTTTGCTTACTAAATTTATATCAAAGGTTCCCTGGGATGGCCATCCAGTAATTTGTTTTGGCCATTCTAGTTCACATAACGTTCTCAAGCGCTCTGGCGTCATTTTGACTCCATATGCCCCTGAGAAGGCTTTCTTAAAATTATTTAACATACACTCAAGAGGTGTATTTTCCCCCTTTGAACCCCCAACTCCCATTGTATGGCCCTGTGAAGTATCCACTCAGTCACTCACAGACGCGCTTCGTGGGTTTCCTTGCCTAGATGGAGTCGGCCTTACTAGGAACCGAAGTACTGCCCACTCCACACTCAGGTCAGCTACAGATTGCTCTGTACTTTCTCACACATACAATGCGCTGGATACTTCACCACACTCTACCTCCCAATCCTTCCCTTTCCCTACACCAGATCACCATCTGATGTACCCAACCACCTAGCGTACTCAGTTTCCCCTTACTGAGACGCAGAAGTTTGATCAAGACTTCTCTTCCTCCCAATTAATTGGAGGGCCAAAAATCCCTTTGTGCACTTACCCTTGGTTGGTTCCCTGTTTCCCCCGGTCCGTCGCCGCCAGTGAGCAGGGTATCAGACAGACGAGTCTTCTGCGTTCCCCCTGGAAAAAATTACCAGTGCGCGCTTTGGGTAAGCAGTTGTCCTCTCTCTTGTACCCTGCCCAGTAGGGCGAAGGGGCTGCGTTCCAGCAGACCACTTATCCGAGTCACGGCACCATAAAATGTAGCACCCTGCTTGTGGTTAACGCTTAGCTGGAATGAAATATTCAACGCAGCAATAGAGAAATTAAAATAGTAATTTATTTGTCAGACAAATAAATAAGAGGCTCAGTGGTACGTGGTTACCAAGCTCTGGCCTGGCCTCCTGCCATTCTGGCCAGCACTTATATTCCCTTAATCCAGCCCCCTTTGCTCCTCCTGTGGCTGCCTCTGTCCAATCAGCCTGGTTGAAATTCCTATTGGCTGTTTGCTAGAGCCAATCACAAAAGATACACCCACAAAAGATACACCCATTTCCTTGCCCTTATAAGGGAGACAAAGAGCTATATATATGACATATAAGTAATAATATATCTTACATGGAATCTTAATTACCAGCTCACCTCTTGCCCTTCTTGCCCTATTGCCCTATTCTAAAACAGATGTTTAATCTTACATTTTTATGTTCAACAGATGTCAAGGATCTTGAGTTTCACATCAACATTGAAAGATTTCCTTCATTTAATGTTTCTAAACAAATGCCTGACAACCATATATCAAGACTGCCCGGATGGCGTCCTCTGTCCGGCAGGGGGGCTAGGCTGGTGGCTGACTTAATTTCAGGATAAATACAACTCTTACAACCATATGAAATAAGAATCTAGCATTCCTTAAATCCTTTGCATAATTACATTTAAGCCAATATATTTAAGCTAATATATTTCATACATTTATCATAGGTAGCCTCTTAAAAGAATAAAGCTTCTCAAAGTGAAAAGGAAGGAACTCAATAAAACACAGCTTTTAAAAGAAGCCTCTTCAGTTTGCACCTCCCCCTTTCCCCCTCCTCTCCAGCCTCAAAATAAAATAGGAAGAAGCTGCTTCTTCTGCCAAGCCAGTTGCCTTTCCAACATTTAACACATTTTAACCTTTTTTAACTCTCTTAGTTTAAGAAACAGCTTTAGAAAAAGACTTCCCCCAAAAATGTTCTCTTTCCAGCTAAATGTTTCTCCCCATTGCTCCTGGCCTTTTAACCTTAGAAAGAAGATCTGGCTCATTTTACTGGGAGGCACATTGGTATTATCTTCCCCATTCCTAATGGTGTTTTCTCAGCCTTGGGGCAGCATATGTAATTCTCCCTTTTTATGACTTTGAGAATTGTTTTTCTACTATAAATCAATGGGGCCCTTCTTGTCTTAGGAGGAAAAACATCTTGCCAAGGTTCTTTTAGGCAGCTGGTCTTTTGCCTGGCATGAAACATTTGAAAATCCTTTTTTTAAGCTCATTTTTAAATACAAGCCTTGATTGAAATATATAGAAGCTTTGATAAAAATGCAGGCTTATGATTAGATGCCTCATTCACTTGCCTGCCTCAGTCTCTTAGAGTGCACTTCGCACTCTTCCTGATGCCTCAGAACCCACCGTTTCCCTGGTGATAGGTCCCCCTCCCCTGAACTGTCAGCTGGCCCTGCAATGTCCTCCAACGTCCTGTGAGCAGGGCCGGATTTAGGTTTGATGAGGCCCTAAGCTACTGGAGGTAATGGGGCCCTTTATATGTCCAGCTATCCTTTGTCAACAACAAATTGTCGCTGTTTTTTGTGCTGAATATCTGCTATATGGTAATTTACGATATATATATAGAAATGAGCAAACCAGTGATATTTTAGGGAGCAGGCTAGCAGGCGGGGCCTATTACTTACATCATAGGAGCCTACACAACACAAAACACTGTTGCTGTATGTAGGTTTTATTTTATTTGTTTTTTATCTTATATTTCGGAAATGTACATCCAGGTTTTTTCCCTTTAAATTTTTTGGGGGCCCCCAAGAGAGTGGGGCCCTAAGCTATAGCTTGTTTAGCTTATACGTAAATCAGTACCTCCTAAGTCCCCAACCTCCCCTTCCCCATGTTCAGCTTGTCCCAGTGGTGTCCTGCCAGTTCATGACACAGGGGTGTTCTACCAGCATATCTGTCACAAAGGCAGTGTATCCAGCATTCTTCCAATGTTGCAGGGCTTCTATTTTATTCCATTTTATTAATGTATTCATATCCTGCCCTTCTAGTGTAAAAACACCTCTCAGGCCACCTTGCAACATAAAGCATTAACAATTTCATAAAACAATTACAAAAAAGAAAGAAAGGAAGAGATCAGGCAGGCAGGAAGAGGAAAAGCAGCAGCTGGTGAGAAAAGCAGTGATTTTTTTGGGGGGGGGGGTGGCAGGGGCTATGGAAGGTGCCTCGCTCTGTTACCTGGAGCCAGGTGTAGCATTAGCTTTACATTACTGTTTTGGGAATAACCAGGGATATCCAGGCATATTTTGCCCATGACCATCAGAGTCCTTTAGAGCCACGATGAGCAGAATTGCATATATACTTTAGCTGTTTGTTGTCATGGATCTGATACAATCTTTTGCAGATGGCTGAAAGAAATGCAAACCAATTATGTGTACTTCATGTGGAGAAACCTCAGCTGAAGCATCACACTAAATTGCCAGATTGTTAGATGGTTGACCCATATGACAACGAAAGCTTGTGTTTGAAATCACACCTCATCTCTCCTAAGAGCTTGCATATGCTGAAAATTAGAAACATCAATGCTCAGATTCATAGAAAAAAAGACACATGGGGGGGGGGGGGTTGGGAGAAGTTTAACCGCCTGGGTCCCCCCTTCCATCTTGGAGAAAGAAGAATAAAGAAAGTGGATACTAAGAGCAAATCAATGGATCACCTGCAGCTGAGATCAGTTGCCTTCTTTCCTTTGTACTTCATGCACTGAATGCTAAAGTGCATATGTGTGGCATATGTCACCTGGCCCATATGTTTCGAACATGTTAGGAAGCTCTAGTTCTGATGAGCTGCTATGCAATGGATGAGCAATAAGCGTACCTAAAAATACACCTAGCAGTTCTATTTCATATACTTGTGGAATGCATTTTTTGAAACTGATACAAGGAAGAAATATGATCATGGAGTGATGTGTGCATTTTATATTTCTTTTCAAACCAAACCAAACAGCTGTTTCTTATTGTTGAGACCAGGTAGACCTAAACTCTGTTCAGACACTCAAAAGTGCAAGCAGCGAATACTGGGAGGGAGAGACTCTGGCCCTCAACCTGTGCCTTAACAGAGCATCTGCAGGGTGCCTCCACATGTATAACTTGTCACACACATCCATGTGCTCATGGTACACATTTTGAACTCTTGACTAGGGCCTAGGTCATGGGTAGGCAAACTAAGGCCCGGGGGCTGGATCTGGTCCAATTGCCTTCTAAATCCGGCTTGCGGTCGGTTCGGGAACCAGCGTGTTTTTACATGAGTAGAATGTGTCCTTTTATTTAAAATGCATCTCTGGGTTATTTGTGGGGCATAGGAATTCGTTCATTCCCCCCCTTCAAAATATAGTCCCGTCCCCCCAAGGTCTGAGGGACAGTGGACCACCCCCCTGCTGAAAAAGTTTGCTGACCCCTGGCTTAGGTTTTCTCTCATATGTATATCCCACTGTTCCTCTGATAAGCTGAGGCTGGCATTCATACATGAGCTCATCCTGTGTTTTGGTGTCACATTTACTGGCCCCAAAATGGTGACCCTTTTTTGGGAGGGGAGGTTGGGGTGAAAAGTCAGCAAATGCCGTTTTCCCCCAGGACTTCACCAGAACTCTGTACTGGCTCCTTTTCTTACCCACCAGATTTTTCCTGGTTTTGGAAACACCATAGCTCAATGGTAAAAAGGTAAAGGACCCCTGACAGTTAAGTCCAGTCGCAGACGACTCTGGGGTTGCAGTGCTCATCTCACTTTACGGGCTGAGGGAGCTGATGTTTGTCTGCAGACAGTTTTTCCGGGTCATGTGGCCAGCATGACTAAGCCGTCTCTGGTGAAACCAGAGCAGCACATGGAAACGCCATTTAACTTCCTGCTGGAGCGGTACCTGTTTATCTACTTGCACTTTGACGTGCTTTCGAACTGCTAGGTTGGCAGGAGCTGGGACCGAGCAACGGGAGCTCACCCCGTTGCAGGGATCTGAACCTCCGACCTTCCAATCGTGAAGCCCTAGGCTCAGTGGTTTAGACCACAGTGCCACCCGCGTCCCCTAGCTCAATGGTAGACTAACAATATAACTTAACCTTGCAATAAGTCTATTTGCATACGAAGTGCCTTTAAATGAAAATACCTTATGACTTCCTACTTTCCATATATAAAAACTTGTAATGTCTGCTTATAGTGTTTTCTACTTCCTTTATTATTTAACCAGTTATGTAATTTTTTAGTAATTTAAATTTAGCCTGTTTATATATTTTAATTTAGTGGTCCCACATATTCTGAGGTCCTATGCTGTTGCTTACAATCTTGTGTGTAAATCCAGCACTGATTTGGTCCTTGATTACGGTATATGTTTATTCATCACAGAGCACCCTCTCTCACTAAATTAGGTCCAGCTATTTGCCTGGGATGATTTACACAGAGAAAATGCATTCAGATTATCTTCTGTTTCTACTGGAGGAGCTAATTCGGAGCCTGCTGCTGCCTAGAATTTATCTTCAATAAACAATGAATTCTCCGTCTGGGAAGAAGACACTAAAATCATCACCTATTTGTAAAGGGTAATTACCATTTCTTCTAAGCAGACACTAATGTTTATTGTTAGTATCAACAATCTACATGCAAGAGTCTAGATTTCAAAGAAAGCAGATGGTAAAAGGGACTCTTCAGAAAACTAGAGTGAAATAGAGTTCATATGTGTTTGCAAGACTTATCTGAAGACAGCATGATTGTATAAAGCTTGGCTACACAGAAAAGGAGAAGCCAATCATAGAAAAATAAAAGCGGAGAAAGGGATCTTGTCTGGTTTAATCATGTTGTAAAGAGACCCACCCACTGTAGTGTTTGCAAGTTTATAAATCATCCACAGACTGGATTAGAAGGAACAAACTTTACAGAGTAGTGCCCTGCTACCAAAAGCACATACTAACCGATATAATATTGGACTACAGCTCCTATCATCCCCAGCTGGCATGGTCATTAGCCAGAGATGATGAGAGCTGTAATCCAACAACATCTGGAGGGCACCAAGTTGATTATCCCTGGCCCAGCCCTCGTGAAAAGGAAGAGAGCAGGAATCTGTAGGCTGAGCTGTATTTAAAGGGACATCCTGTTTTCCATCATGAGAGAATGGTGGCCAATTTGGTTGCCGTGATCCCAAGCAAATTCACCAAGCAACCCCCGAAAAGCACTTTTTGGGGCCGCAATCTCAGGGCTTTTTTGGGTGGGGGAACCGTGATACAAAATTGCGCAAGATCACAGCAAACAAAATGGCCACTGTGCTTTCGCAATAAAAAAATGAGAAGGCAGCGTTTGGGAAGACGGCCCCCCAGATTTTGGCTTCAAAGCATTGGAAAGTATGCAGTGGGCAGGGGAAGAATGTCTGCCTCAAGAAATGTCTGTTTTAGAGATCTAGATGGGGACCTAACAAAAGCACTGGCTCATGTTCTTCAAGATCTTTGTTCTGAGGTAAGGGGTGCTCAATTTGTATTTGTAAACACACCCACACAGACTCCTTTTTAGAAAGACGCTTTTGTGGCACAGTTTGACCAAATGCTGCCTAACTTTCCTCCTCAGTTTGCTGAGCTGTCGAGGCACAAAAGGGAAAGATGGTCACTGAAATATTACTGTCATGCTGCACAAGAAAACAGGAAGATAAATCACCTTCTGTGTCCTGGTTGCCCAGGGCAACTCCTAATGGATGGGCCTACTCAGGTAAAATCTTACTGCCTTGTCTTTTTAAAAAAAATATCCAAACAAACTTAAGATGTACTGCCAGATGAAGGGGCTAAACACATGTAGCGCTTCACTCAAAAATGTGCACGTCCCGCTCTCTTGCATTTTCATCATTCAGAAATGCAAAAAGGCCCCAGGAAGGCCACCAGAATCCCTTCTGTCTCTCTCACTCCCTCAATCCGAGAACGAGGCGAGGGCTCATTAAATGCTGCTGTCAGTAGGCCTGGATCCCGTCCCCACACAGCACCAAGTGATTTTAACCAGGTACACAGAATTAAGAAGAGTTCAAAAGTTCAGGGAGTTGGGACCTGGCAAGTCACCGCCAGGTACAGAGCAAAGGGGCATCCATTTTGGGGATGTTGTTTGTTTGAGGTTATTGGAGGGAGCAATTTTGTGGGGATTCATCAAGAGAAGAACTGATTTGCGTGACCCGTTTTTGAGTTTTGACCCTCTCAAGTTTTTTGTGCAGTGAAGAAGTTGGGATTGGAAAGCTCTGTATGGTGGCATCACAAGCTACCACATCCTAGAAAGCAAAACAATGTGAAAATGGCAGGGTGAATCACATCCCGTGGCATTCAGGCACGTTGGTGACACCCACACACCATGGCTTCCCTTAAATAATCCTGGGAACTGTACTTTACACCCCACAGAGCTACAATTCCCAGCGCCCTTAACACATACAGTTTCCGGGCTTCTTTGGGGGGAAGCCATAGGCATGGGGCGGATGTAATCTAGGAATTGTTCACTGTGCTTGTTCGGCGCTGCGAGGAAGACACAGTCTGCACATCCTCAAATCACTTCACTCTTTATCACCTCTGAGGCCTAATACTGAAAACATTTTCTAGTACTAAGCACTGATGATTCCTTACTCAAATGCATCTCCAATAACAAATGGAGAGTAAAATTCCTTTCAAAACAAAAGTAAGCATTTTGCTATTGCCCTACCTCACAAAATATAGAGAACCTTGTAAACGAAAAAGAGGGGGCAATCAAGCAGGTTTAAACATTATTGATTGCATTTTTATACCACCTTCCAATAATCTCAGTGTACATATCCCTCCTATTATCCTCACATCAATCCTGCCAGGTAGCCACTAGATTGAGGTCACCTGTGAGTTTTGTGACTGCCGTCCTTCCCCCACTGCAGCCACTGTAACACACCACCATGAAAACATTGGTGCTTATATGCTGCACAAGTTTCTTCAACCTCTAGAAGACTGTACTTCGAAGAATCTTTTCTGCCTGGTACCTTATGCTCTCAAACGGCAACATCATAATGAGGCACCATTTCATATACAGTGGTGCCTCGCAAGACGAAAAGAATCCGTTCCGCGAGTCTCTTCGTCTAGCGGTTTTTTCGTCTTGTGAAGCAAGCCCATTGACGGCTTAGCGGCTTAGCGCTATTAGCGGTTTAGCGGCTTATCGGATAAGCGGCTTAGAAAAAGGGGGGGGAGGGGAAAAAAACCCGCAGGAACTCGCAAGACATTTTCGTCTTGCGAAGCAAGCCTATAGGAAATTCGTTTTCCGAAGCACCTCCAAAATAGAAAACTCTTTCGTCTAGCGAGTTTTCCGTCTTGCGAGGCATTCGTCTTGCGGGGCACCACTGTACAACGAACATACCTTTCCCTTATAAAATCATGCATGCATCAGTGATGTTATATATTACTCCATCACAAAAACAAATCTGAGCATCTGGCTTAAGCTTGCAAACCCAGGAAATTTGATGGCTGAAATTACAGCTGTGGGCCTTCTCTTGGTGCAGTTAAACAGACCACTGTATCATAATGTTGAGGATATTAGAGATGTATATTATTTCTTCTAACATTCCACAAGATTTTTGGAGGGTGGAAACAGGGCAGTGTTGTTTTATAGTACCACAACTATATTTCTTTGGGGCCTGTGGTAACTTTGATTGACTCAAACATGCTCTGCATTTCTCTGTAGTTACCATTCTTGCCAACTATGCAGCATTTTACAGAGTTCTCCTTGAAATTCAGCATGTTCCCCACTTAGGTTGAAATGCCATGCAAAAACATAGGCTGCGATCCTAACCCCACTTGCTTGGGGGTAAGTCCCACTGAATTCAATAGGGTTTACTTCCCAGTAGGATTGTTAGGATTTCTGTTAGTCAATCGGTGCAAGTCAAGTTATGCTTCTTGTAGTTTAGTCTCTTTCTCTTGTTATGAATTCACCCAGAGCTTTTAATGCTGAACTGACACTGAGGTCTCTGTGAGTTTTGTGCTATTTAATTCTTTGCTGTTAAATAGCTGTAGCTCATTTTACCCTTGATGAGAAGAGTCCTGGTTTCACTCTGCTTTGCTTCTTTACTGTTCTGAATTGTGTACTATACTGTACAACCTGTGTGTACGCCTTGCGATTTGTTTCCTTATCTGTAACCTGGCAATGTGAAAATACATAGTGGGCAGTTATCATAATGGGCAAAATGAAGGCTTGTGCTTTCTGGGAGAGGGATAATATCTATTTCCATTTGGCATTTTAACAGTGAGGTCTCGTGCAAGGGTGATAAAGAAGTCTTGAACAAGACCCCTGTATTATTATTTTTATCAGTCCAATATATGTGTGCTGCAGTTAATGTATTCCAGGTAATCCCCACATTTTTCATATGGACAATATCTCCTGTGTTCTGGGTATTACTTTGGCATACAACAACTGGCATTATGTTTGGTATTGGGGGCAGCTGGAAACAAAATGGGTAAGTTGTGTTTCGGTGATAATCAAAGGAAACAGAAGTAGGGAAGTGTTGAAAGAGACCACCTACGAAATGCACATGACAAAATGCCTGCTTACAAATGTGCTAATGAACTTCCAAACCAACAATAACTGTGGATGTTTAATAGCTTATCTTTACTTACTGGATTTTCCGTGGTAAGTAATTACAGTCAAACCTCGGTTTTTGAACGCCTCGGCTGCCAAACATTTCTAAATGCCAAAAACCTGGAAGTGAATGCTTCCGTTTTCGAATGCGCGTCGGAGGTCAAACGTCTTCTGAGGTGTGTTTCTCAAATTTCCCCATTGAACTTGCTGGCAGCCCTTTGATCCTCACCTTTCAAACGTTTTGGGATTCAAACAGAATTCCAGAACGGATTACGTTCGAAAACTGAGGTTCTAAATTAAATATATATATATAAAGTAAAATCTGGTATTTTTATGACAATGGCATCATGTCGATGCTACAAAAAAAAGTTATGGACCTGAGCAACATCAATTCCAAAATACACTCATGTTTGGAAGCTCCTTTATCTGTGGCAGGTATAAATATTCTGAGCAAAGAAATAATCTTTTCATGAATTAATCCTGGGATGGACAAGGCATGAACTCTAGCAAGCTCTTCTATACTAATAAACTTGTTAGTTCTGCAGTGACTAAAAATGTGGCGGCTTTCCCATGGAGAATAACAAAGTACGCTGGCTTGCAAAGTACGGTATGTTTTCACTTTGCGTCTTTGGTGGAATTAGGTTATGGTTCACAGAGTTCCATAAATATTCTCATTTAGTTATGCATGGAATAATTTATATATTTCATGTAGTTCCATTTCTAGCCTGCCCCATCCCTAGGACTTCGAGTGGGTCATAGTTTTAAAATAATAGCACCAGATAAAAATCAGACCCCCTTCTGAAACACCAAACAGAATTTTTGCTAACAGCTTAATCCTGCTCACCAAAAGCCAAATGAAAAGGTTTACGTTGCTTCTGAAAAAAGGTTGAGGTTTACCTTTGGCTGGGTACTCCTCCAAATGTTACGCCTTTCCTACAAAGCAGCTTTTATATGTAGTAAAGTAGATGAAATATATGTGAATGGTGACCTTTCCTATATGGTTTTCCCCATTTCACACGGGGGAAGTGCTTTCAGGTCTGGAAATGCGGAGCATTTGAAGCAGCCCAGAGTCTTGTAAGGAAGAGAGTTCTCCTGGGGCAGTGTTTGAAGTGTTTCCCTACAACTGTATGAAAATAGCAAGTTGTCACTAGTCTCTGGCTAACAGAAATGAAACAGAGGTCTCTTCCACATATTGAGGGAAGTGCCCGCCCCCTCAGTGGAAGCACAATTGACTTTTGTGCTTTTGTCGCAATGTGTGAAGTGGAAACTTGTGCATCTCTCACATAGGAAGCACAAAAAAGAAGAAGCATGGCACTTCTAGATAACCTGTTTATTGAGAATTCATCCTGATTTGTTTGCAGGGAGACCAGATGACACTGGCTTTTCGATGAACATTTATTCTGACGATGATACACCCCATACTTTCCTGTCACATTTCTCATTGCAAACAGTTCTATTTTGGAGTAAGTGGGTTTGTTGTGCAAGAGGACAAAATTGTGCAACCTAAATTTGCCAGTATGTGATTGAATCACCCCCCCCCCCAATAGTGACAGTTTGGAAGCACTGCAAGAGTGATTCTTATGATCTGTTTTGCTGCATGTAGTACAAAAGAATCCCCAGAAATAAGCCTAGCTAGTATCACCTGGTGAAATGAGACCTGCCAAAAAGAAACAAATCCCACTGTCTTTCTCCTTTGGAGAGAAGATTCATTTATTTCATTTCTTAATGTATATTTTTGTATAGCTACATAGGTAAAGGTAAAGGTACCCCTGACTATTAGGTCCAGTTACGGACGGCTAAGCTGCTTCTGGCGAACCAGAGCAGTGCATGGAAATCCGTTTACCTTCCCGCCGGAGCGGTACCTATTTATCTACTTGCACTTTGACGTGCTTTCAAACTGCTAGATAGGCAGGAGCTGGGACCGAACAACGGGAGTTCACCCCATTGTGGGATTTGAACCGCGGACCTTCTGATCAGCAAGCCCTAGGCTCTGTGGTTTAGACCACAGCGCCACCTGTGTCCCTTATAGGAGCATAGCAGAAGTCAATTAATTCAATAATTTCTTGCCATGTTTCTAAATGTGGAAATATTTTGTGGTGATGGGATGTTTTTGCTCTCCTCTTTTTTATATTGCTAAATAAACAATCCCTTTTGATGCTCATTTCTCTGTGAAGATGTTTGATCCTTATTACTCCACTCCCTTATCACTCTGCTTTCATTACATAATTCCAGTGTTCATTCCTGACAGATATTCTGCATAGGTATCCCAGAATCAAGAATTCTAGAGCGCGCGAAAACACAAACCATTTCTACAGTACATCAAAATAAAAGCAGTTAATTTACTGATTTCATTTATTAAAAAGTGTCTGTACTTTTTAATGAGCAAAACATCAGCTTTGAAAGGAGTGTTTTGGTTGGTTGGTTGGTTGGTTGGTTGGTTACTTGGTTTTGTATTTCTGAGTCAAATACATATTTAAAGCAAATTCGCCTGCTTACATAGAAAACTGCAACCTTCTTCCGAGCAGTTTTGTGATATCCCCCACAATTTCCTTGTGATGAATTTTAAACACCGTATGGTTAGGACCAACATTCTTTTCTAAAAGTCTCACTTAAAACAAAAATATTTTCCTTCTGCAGAAAGTAGATACTTAATAGTGTACTTATCAAAATAGATTGATACCTGAGCCTTCAGCTCTTAATTAAGCAAAACACATGGGGTGGTTTCTTTTTCTGAAATTCTGAGTTGAGAAGAACAGAAGGCAGACTGTTTTTGTTTGGTATTCATTTCTCATCATGCTTTTTCAGTTCCTAGTTAAATATTGGAAGCTATATTATATCTCATGGGAAGGGACTATTGCAGTGCCAGCGTTTTGCCTTAGAGAAGCAGGATGAATCAATTTCTGGAAAGGGGGAGAAGCTTACATTAGAAGTTTAGAAGAGTGGGCCACGATCCACAGATACCAGTATGCTCATGCAACTTCCCCAGTTCCCTGGCACCAGAACCCCCAGGGACGTACCACAGCCACACAGTACTAACACTCAGGTAGCTTCATTCTGTCAAATGCCAAACACACAGAGACCCACAATGTCACCCCTAAGGCTGCCTAACTGGTCAGGGGAGTTACAAGACCACAAACCAATGACTTTCTGTTCCTCTAATGACTCCACATACACCAACTGTAACCACTGCCGAGACATAAATGGGAAGCCATTGTCCAGGGGCTGTGTGCATGTGTGAAGAAGGAGGCATAATAGAATTTATTTGTTTGTTTCTTATGCTTTAAACTTGTTTTTAACTTTTTGTGGTTTTACTGTCTGGTTTTATGTTTTCCTATTGTTGTAAACCGTTGTGAAACGTTTATGATACAGTGGTGTATAAATATTTTTTTTATGAATAGATGAATATAAATAATTTGAGGAACCTTACCTTTTATGCTGAACCAGGTAAAAAATCGGCATGCGGATTGTGGAAAGCACCAGTGGTGAACTTCAGGTGCAGGGTCAAATGCAGCCCTCCAGGCCTCTCTGCTTGGCCTGTAGGAGCCACACACACACACACACACACACACACAGGCTTTCAGGGCCTCATTTGGTAATTTGGGATATGTGTGGCTGACATTGACTTGCATCCCTCCCCATATCTGTTTCCACTAAGGTCAGTGAAACAGACACATGCCATGACATCTGCTCCAATCCAATTTGTTGGTGGCCAGGAAATTCTTAATAAAAGGCAACACAACATGCTGGGGAGATAACATGGAGGTGCAGGCTGGTCACCTCCTCATGTACCCCTTTTCTATTTCACCAGGCCTATGCAGGGATTAAGAATTCACCCTCTTAATTGTATTGATGCACATTTTAAACCTTTTTGCATTAAAATTGTTTTAGCCTTTTATGCTTTTATTGCATGGTTTTTGTTTTTGAAAAAGAATCATTTAATGTTGTAAACCACTTTGATATATTTTTATCATTTAGTGGTATAAAAATACTTTTATAAATAAATAATGATAAATAACTTCTATGTAGGTCCTAAGTCTTCAAGAGTTATAGCAACCGGCCAGGTTGTATCTAACCTCCAGTTCATTATCCATGAAGGCAGTGCCTGCTAGTTCAGCAAAGAAATAACTTTATTTTTGAAAGTTCTGATGTCATTAGTGCTATTTAAAGATGCAAATGGTGGCTAGATGATAGTGTCTGGGTTACCCCAGTTTCTTGGTTTATTTAAAATGCTGATGTATCAAATAATCTACTGGGACAAAAGCAGGAAGGAAGGAAGCAAGCATAAAAATAAGCTGCCACTAATGGAGGCGAATGAAACTCTTTGAGATAATGACTACCCCTAAGCAAATTATTCAGTGGCTTAATACATTATCTGCAAAACTGAGATATTGACATGGATATGATGTTGACAAATTCATTGGTGTCCGTGAAACTTCAAACCTTTTGAGCAGAGGGCTCTGGAAAATAACATGGCTGGAATTGTACTAATGAACACATAACTCTAGTGCCGAATGATATCTGCTGTGGAATTTGAAGAATCAGAACTTCTAGCTTAACATGATTTTGGAGAAAAATGTAAAAAGTGTGGGTGGTTTCCCCGTTAAATATTTGGAAGCAGGTATTTCTGTAACAAGGAAACGCTCCCCACCCAGTTTGACTTTTCTCCCATTCTCTTCATCCTTCGATCTGTTTAACTGCCTCCCCTACTCCTGGTCAGCCTCCTCCTTTGAAGAGTGCTGGATAATGCTTTCAATATGCCGTGATCTGTAGCCAAGGTTTGCTGATCATGGTTTGTTGTAGCGAAAGAAACCATGATCCTTTGTTCAGATGTAACACTCAGCCTGAGGTCATTGTTTGTTTCCTCCCAGTGCAAATATGATCATGGTAGAATGTTATCTCTCGTTTATCACAGGGATGGGGTATCTCAGGCCCAGGAACCCATTGTGGCCCTCCAGGTCTCTCCATCTGATCCTTGGAGCTCTCCAAAGGCCACACCCCCTATTCTCAGGCCACAGCCCTCACTGGCCCTGCTTTACATCCTGCCTGGCTGGAATGTGTCCTTGACCTCTGATAATGCCTCTCGCTTGCCTAGATGGAGGTTAGAGAGATGCTTGAGTGTGTGTAGAAAACAGCCTATAGCGCAAGGGTAAATTTTACATTAGTTGCTCTGCTTACTTTTGTCCCTGACTCCACCCACTACTGGTCTGTGGCCTCTGGAAGGTTCCTCACCTCTGGTTTACCATGGTGTCCAATTGAGGCCTTTATCTATCTATGCCTGCCAAATATAATATTCTTATTCTTAATTAAAACTGACGTTGTGCTGCAAATCAGTGGGTGTGCCTGGTCTTTGATTGCTTGGAAAACAAGACTTATCCCATCTCTGCTAGCATCCCACATAGCTGTGAAAAAATATGTCAGAATGTGGGTGTGAGACACCTACCATCTTGTTCTGGTGATTAATCCTGACTTACCTGATGGAATGCACACATTCACCATAACTTCTGTAAGTTAATAGGTGCCAGGTGAAAGCACTCCTCTTCTCCCAGGCCTTTGGGCAAATTAAACTATCTGTGGCTTTAAAATGTGTGTGTATTGTTTGGTTTGCATTTTTGTGGTTTTACACTGTACACCAGGGTGTATGGGATGTTAGGGGAGGGGTAGTACCTTTCGTGGGGGAATCATCGTGCTCCTTCTGGGGTAGTTTGACCACCTTTGTCCCCCACCCTGCACTCAGCTCTCACCTGTGGCTCATAGAAGCTGTCAGCATGCAACAGCAGCCACACCCTGGGAAGGGCTTTGACTGGCTGGCTAAACCAGATGAGAGTAGTAGATGGCCTCAAACCATTGTTGAATTAGGGACTTCCCATGCATGTGAAGGCAGGCTCTGGTGGATTGAGTAGAGGAGACCAATTGTGGATACAACAGTCAAGAAAGCAGCTTCTGCACAAGCTGTAGAGGGAAGTGAGGAGCAGGTGGGGCTCATCAACTTGGGAAAGTAGCCATCTAGGAGAAGGAAAACTCTGATCCTAAACTTCTACTGCCTTCCAGGATATCTTTGGGAGAAGAAACAGCTAAGGAGTAAACCTTACACAAATCAGGAGTGTAGGCTCTAAGATGGTTGGATGGTGTCTTGTATACCTTATTTTGGCAGCTCCTGCTGCCCAGCCGGTGCCAAACACATTGCTCTGCTTTCCTTTAGACCACATCAGTGAGGATGAGAGGGAGGTTTTGTCACCTGGGCAGCCTAGGACCTCCATGCACGCTGCCCAGGTTTGAGCATTGGGGAGGTCACTTCAGAGCTGCTTATGCAGCAATTTGACTTCACCCCTGGAGATGCACTCCACTGTCTCTTGAGACAAATGGGTGCCAGCAATACTGTAAGCCACTGTGTGATCCTTGGACAAATGACTGTATGTAAATTTAATAAATAAAATAATAAATAAAAATACTTACCTTACACAAAAGTACTGTGCCTTCCCCCAAAAGCTATATCCTTCCTGATGTTCAAAACCTCTTCATTCTTTTATCTTTATTTTCAAAGGCCCAGTCTACATATTACATCTATCACAGAGAAATGTCAACAGATGATGGTGATAAGTTGTTATTGTATACAAAACACCATTAATGTTGAAGGTGTTTTACAGAGTACAAAAGGTCACATGCCTACCACAATGGCATCACAATCTAAAATTCAACATGGGATACAAATGAAGAAGGAAGGAGGGAGTGGAGCTGGGAGAAACATGGGAAGAATGTGTGATTATAGTAGTTACATGTAATTAGACTTAGTTACAGCATGGTATGTGAACTAGGGCAACCTCATGGATACAGTGGCAGTTGAGGATAGGTTTTAGGTCAAAAGATTGGTTCTGGGAGGCAATTCTAGACATATGGCACAGCATGTGAGAAAAGTCAAAATTGTTTAAGAGAGCAGGGAACCTTTGGATAATTGAGAGTGGAGAAGCTCTGTAGCACTGGTAAACATGTACTGCTTTCTCATCACACGGAGTGCCTCTGTGGCAGTGCCTTATGCTTTTGGATGGGATGGCACTGGCACAAAGTTTTATTTATTTATGATTAGTATTTGTTTAATTTATATCCCACTCTTCCTCCCCAAAGGAGCCCAAGGCTCTTGCCTCATGTGAAGTTAAATTATTTTTTTCACTAAAGGTTTGCTTTTGTTTTTGAAGCCACCAAAAAAGGCAAAACACCCAAAGAATTAGCTGGGAAAGGTTTGTTCTCATATTTGCGATCAAGTATCAAAGATCTGCAAGAACAAGGCATTATTCGGCAAGATAGCATGTCTGGTAAGTATTGTAGTCAAACTTTCTGTGTTTCTTTGAGTTTTCTGAACAGATAGACTAGGGCAGGCTAGGGCTAGACTAGGGCAGATAGACTAGGACAGTGCATGGGTTGCATTAAAGCTCCAAAGAGCTTTTGTGGTTCTTCTATAATGCCAACGGAATTTGTCATTTTAAATAATAAAAATAGTTGTTACAGTTGTTAATTAAAAATCTTATTGCGTCTACGGGATCCCAGCTGTGATGCCAGCCTTCAGAGGGCTCTCAGCTCTGTTATCACATGGCCACATGCAAGCCACCTCATAATGGGGGCAGTGCTGCTTTCTTCCTCTTTCCTCTGCTGCCTCCATTCTCCTCCTTTCCCTCTGACTCCTCTTAATTTTTTTTAAATGTTCATTACCACCATGTCAGACCCATTTGCTAGACACTTTGACTTTGAGACAAGGCCAAAGGCAGGGGTGGCACGTTCCATTTCAATGCTCGGAAAATGTATAAAACATTTATTTTCTGCCTCCTTGGTCTCCCTTTCTTTCTGCTGTCCTTCTAGTTTTATTTTAACCTGCTATTACAACAAAGGTGTGCAAACTAGTTTTTGCTTTTTTTGGGGGGGGGGAGGGTTCAGGCTGGTGAGCACGCATTTGGTGAGGCTAGGTAAGAAAGTTTTTTTTTAATGTGTGTGTTATTTTCTGTACTCCATATGGTCTTAAATTGCTGCTTTATTTGTTAACTTATATCCTATTGGGTTTTAGGATCTTCTTGGTGTTCTTATTTCAAATATTTATTTATTTCTGCTTTAAAGCATTTGTGTGCGTTTGGGGGGGGGGAGTCCAATGCCCAGACAGTTGGAGCAGGGTGGGGCAGGGGAGTTTGTTTTGTGCTAGTTAAGGAAGATGCAGGCACAGAGTTCTGTGCTTAGGCATGTATATGAATGGTAAAAGCAGAGGAGGGTGGTATTCTAGCTAGGAGGGTCTTAGAAACCCTTCACTTAGGCACCCTTCTTCCTAACAGTTATATTTGGTGTTCTTCAAGACACACAAAAGGTAAAGGAAGTTGAGTTAGTCTGTAAAAACAAAAAACCCCAAACAAATTCCATAGTCAGGAAGCCATGACTGAAGTTTCAATCATCCCAATCCCACTTAAAGGATGCAAGGGACTTGGGTTTGATTTATTGGGTCTCTTAAATTTGTGTGTGTTGGTGCTTTATTGTACACCTGTACATCTTTTCTGTACACCAGAGTGAAATTTGAGCTAGGTACAATTAGTTATTATTTATTTATTACCCACCCTTAAGTCCATAAAGTAAGTATATTTTTCAATAAAAACTGAAAAGTAGACTGCTCAGAAGTTTTCTAAACTTAAAATGACAGAATCATAGAATGGTAGAGTTGGAAGGTACCTGAGGATCATCTAGTCCAACCCCCTGCAATGCATGAAAATGCAGCTGTCCCATATGGGGATCGAACCTGCAACCCTGGTGTTATCAGCAACATGCTCTAACAGGCTATCCAGGAATAAATTCAAATTATTTTTCTTAGAGGTAGAAATGGATCAGCTAGCAAAAGAAAAAAGAATTGTGGACAAATATTTTGAAGAAGTTCCAATAGAATTCCTGCCTTCAGAGGTTGCTGCTTTAAGTACACAATATGAGGGTGAGTGGGAAGAATATAATATAGTAGGATTAACATATCTGATGGTCTTGTTTAACAAAATCCAAGAACTTATACAGAATTGTTTGACCCAAGGATATAACTGGGTTTCTTTTTCTGAATGAGGAGCAGTCACAAGAATAAGACTTGTAATATATTCTAATATTACAGTACATTGTGTATACTTTGCAGAACAAAACCCCCAGAAAAGGGTTGTTAATATATTCCACAAAATGTGGTAAAGATCACTGGCTTAGAATTTAGATAGTTTTAAAGGATAGAGGAAAGAATGAATAAATATATTCACCTACATATTCCTGAGCTCCTGATTATTAATATGTAACAAGTAGCAAACTCTTTCATTACGATCAGCAAGGGTGAAGTCTCTTTTGCAGGAAGCATTAGCACCAGTAGCCCTCCTCTCAAATTACATACTGCATTTACTTTAGCCCATGGAATTCATTGGTTGTCAGACTCAGAACCAGATGTATCATTAGGCAGAATAAGACAACCAATTCAGGTGACAGATACTTTGGGGGTGGGGGTGAGAACACGGATGCAGCAATGCCCTAGCTGTCTTCTTCTGTTGGTGCGTGGCATTTGGAATGACCTGCTGCATCATTGTGTAACCAGAAATCATGGTGAGACAAATTGCTGTTTTATCAAGGAACTAATGCTTGATTCTTATTACATCTGAACAATTTGAGCTGAACAAATTTATATTCCAAACCAGGTTATGTTGTCATCATGTCTAACTTGGCGTTCGAAGAAAATACAGTCGTACCTTGGAAGTCAAACGGAATCCGTTCCGGAAGTCTGTTTGACTTCTGAAACGTTTGGAAACCAAAGTGCGGCTTCTGATTGGATGCAGGAAGCTCCTACAGCCAATTGGAAGCCGCAGAGGCCCTGTTGGATGTTCAGCTTCCCAAAGAAGGTTAGAAAACTGGAACACTCACTTTCGGTTTTTGATTGTTCGGGAGCCAGAACGTTTGACTCCCAAGGTGTTCAGGAGCTAAGGTACATCTGTATTGGAGGCTAGCAACCCAATGATTCTTTGCAGTTTTCTACTTTTATGAATAATAGAGCTAGTGAATAGGTTTTACGGTCCAGTCGACTCTCATCTTTTGTGCAGGTTATGTTCTAGGGATAGAATGTAAAGCCAAAATGACATATAGTCAAAACAGCCCTTTAAACACCAGAAAATGGCTTGTAAAAAGCATTTACTGGTTCCTGGCGACTGCATTACTTAGTCTGTGCACTCTCTAACTGTACTTCTAAACACTCTCTCTGCACCTCTGAACACTCCCAAGGTGAGTGCAATGAAGGGTCGGATTGCTGATGTTTTCCCTGCAATACCCACCCCCTTTTCCCCAGTCAAGCACGTAAAGCTGAATTCACACAAGTTTAATGTGCATAAGTTGAGAGTCAGCTTTGTAAGAAATCTAACATTCTTTATCTGTTGGAATTGCATGCAGAATGTGTTTGACATGTACTGGTTCTATCTTCAGAAAAATGTCAAAACTTGTACACTTTTTTGTTTTGTGTAACTGCAAGTTACTCTACTACTTCTGGCTGTGGCTTTCAGAGACTCTGAAATATAGATAAGCCCCTGTGATCCTATATAGTTCCTGTGATTAAGTATATTTTATTTGTTTTATTTTATAGATGAGAAATCATTAAAACGAAGGGCTTTGGCTGCAAAATTGAAGGCAAATATAAGAGATCTTCAATCTGTTCTTCAAGTAGATAAACTAGAAAAACCTAAATTTGAGAGTGAGTGCAAAGGCAAATGATATAGCAGACACATCTTTTGCTCAGAAAATAGTTAATTACACAGTCTTTTGTCCAGGGCTTTTTTTAGCTGGAACTCACTGGAACCCTTCTGGCCCCTCCCAGTGCTGGCCCCTCCCAGGTGTGTGCCATTGCCTTTATAAGAGAACAAGGAAAGCACCTTTTTCTAGAAAAAATAGCACTGCTTTTGTCAACCAATAGATAAAACTATAAAAGATGGTTAAACAATGTCCCACAGTCACCAAAGTGTTGGATCAGTTGCAACAGGAAACCATCTATGTCAGCTCTTAAATGCCTGCTGAAAAATTTGTTCCACCAGCAGTATATAAATATTTTATAAACAAATAAATAGAAATACTTAACTACAAGAATGAGTTGCAGCAAACCTCTTGCTTGTGCATACTGCCCTTCCCCTTTCACACTCACAAGGGGGAACTGCTCATGGGTGTGAAGCACAGTGATATCAGAACTCAGGGAACTGTAAACGTATCTTTACATATGTTCTCTAAGCATGGTTAAATACAAGTGTTCTCATCTGTGGATGCTGACTTGAGTAGAAAAATTATGTAGAGTGTTTACATACATTTATGAGGGTCGCTCATTAAAGATTTCCTCTGACCCACTTCCGGTTATCGTAGGAGGATGAAATTGCACTTGTATAATGATACATCTCTCCACAGGTAACGTGGTAATTTGTAGCTCTGAACTCCTAACAGTTGCTCTGCTACAGGTGCTAACATGGAGTAATGTCTGATAATGGTACCAGTTGAATGCAGAGCGGTCATCAGCATCCTGTACTTGAAAGGGTGCACACCACGGGAGCTATCTGATGAGATGAAAAGGACTTATGGGGAGGATGCCCCATCGTATGATGTAGTCAAGCACTGGCATCGCCTGTTCAAGTGTTGTTGGACTTCGGTGGAAACTGCTCCCATTCCTGGGCGATCACAGTCTCCCATTGATGAAGACACCATCCGGCAGGTGGAGGCCACCATTTTGGAGGATCGCTACATAACCGTTCACCAACTAGCTGCAGATGTCAAGATCAGTGTGGGCTTTGTAGAAAAAAACCCCATCCATGACCATTTATACATGGGAAAGGTGTCCGCACGGTGGATTCCCCGGCTTCTGACGCCTTTCCAGAAGCAGGAACGAGGCACATGCTCACAGGCTCTTTTGGCCATGTGTCACAAAACCCATGATGACTTCTTTGCCAGACTAATTACTCAGGACGAAACATGAGTCCATCATTAGGACCCAGAGACTAAATCCCAGTCCAAGCAATGGAAGCACTCTGTTTCACCGCCTCCAAAGAAGGCACGTGTCCACCTGTCAGCGGGCAAGGTCATGCTCATGGTCTTTTGGGACTTTTCCATTCCACCTTTAGTTGCAGACATGGAACTGTTGCATGTCACATGTCTGTTTACGTTCCAGCACAGCTTGCTGGGAACTTCCATTGTGTGTATAGCTTTTGCTTTTCACTGTCTCGCTGAGGAGAATAAAAGGAAGCGACATGTTTTCTTTGTCCTGATTTATGCTTAATATATCTGCAGCTTGTTAGTACGTTTCTACAAGCCTCACACCTGTTCTGTTTGCGCAGTATGCATCTGCTAATATAGTGTGCTCAGGCTTTTGAAGTCTGAGTCGCTGATTTACGTCACACCAGAGATCGGGGGATCATCACGGCTGGAAAGGCATGATCCAGCTGGGAGCTAGCCAGCTGGCATCTCGACCCCCGAAGGATGCCAACACATGGAGTAGTGGTGATGGATTTCCTGGTAAAGGGTGCCACAATTACCAGGACATACTATGCTTCACTGCTGCAGAAATTGAGGAAGACCATCAAAATTGAGGGGCATGGTATGCTGACCAAAGTTGTCCACCTCCTGCAGGATAACGCCCCGGTTCACAACTTGCATGTTTCTCAGACGGAAGCACGGTCCTGTGGCTATAAGTCCTTCCTCACCCCCCTTATTCTCCTGACCTCACACCATCGGACTTCCACCTCTTTCCAACCATGAAGTTATTTTTGAAGGGCAAGCATTTTCCAGATGATGAAATGCTGATTTCTGAGGTCATGTTATGGCTTCTAACGCAAGCTGCCAACTTCTACAGACGAGGTCTCCACAGCTGCATAAAACAATGGGGGAAGTGTGTGAATCTTGCTGGTAGCTACATAGAGAAGGACTAATAACTGTGCCCAGTTAAGTTTGTCTCAGTCCAAGGGAAGTACATCAGGGGAAATCTTTAATGAGCGCTCCTCGTATATACACACATCTAAAAGGTTATGGAATGTCCTCTGGGAACCAAAGGAGAAAGGAAAGGTTTTTTTACCATGAATTCCTGTTACCATTTTATCTTGGAGGGCATTCCACCCACCACTGTGTATTCCAGCAGACTATGGTTATCCTTCTCAGGCTTATACCGTTGTATACATTTCGATGAAGTAGGGAGGGATTCCTGGGAGAGTTTATTTCTGGCTTGTTTCATCTCCTGTTTTTTCTGTTTCTTCAGCTGTTCAGTATTGTGCTTCAGTTATGACCTCTCTTTCAGGTGTTTTTTTTTTTTTTTTTTTAAAGATATTATGGCTTCTTTTGTTGTTCTATTCTGGTAGCCCTTCCCAGATTGGGAAGATGATCCACATTTTTGGATCCTGCCTGCTGTCCACAGGGAAATACTATCCTGAAGGTTCTGGAGTGTGCTCCAGGAGTCACAATGAACAGGAATTTACAGGAAAGCCTCCCTTTCTCTACTTCCTCAGCTGCAGGTTTATTTTATACTTTGCACTGATGAAGCAGATGTATGTTCTATTGTAGCAAAAGGAAGAACAAAATAAAAACAGTTGAAATGTAATAGTAGAGAGGTATTAAGTGGCTAGCTGTTTTTAGTCAAGGTTTAATGGGTCTATATTGATTGAACACCATAGTGACTTCCTCCTGCCTCTCAACTCTTTCATTTTCAGCATCTTATTTACTTTGTCTTTTCTTTTGGGAAGGATTCCAGGTCCTGGGGATTGGATGGGGGATCAGTTAATCTCTTCAGTGCTACAATGAAGCAACTGGAGATCACATGCAGCAGCCCAAACCCAAGATGTGGTGTGGTATCCTGTGGCCACAATGGCTCCCACCATATGAATCTGTATTGCTATGATATCAAGTATTTAAATTCTCCACAGCAGGGTTAATCTACAAGTGGAATATTCAACTGCTGCAAGGGACTGCAAGTTTTGCAACATGGTTGTGTTTTTTAGGGGGACGGGAATTGTATATTGGACCTATTTCATCTTATTCTCTCCATAACATGTAAATAATTTCTCTCAGTACCAAAAAGCGTTTTACGGACAACAGGCAAACGGAGACTTAGTTTACTTGAGCCATCAGATCAGCTCGCATTGAGACCACAACTTTCAGGGCTGCAGATACACATAAGTAAAGTACCTGGTAAGTACAAAACGTGTTATCTAAAGTATCGTGTGTGCTTCCAAGGATGCTCCTTATACTGTGCATTATTTGATATGGTTACTGAGGACCCGAATGGGTTGGGTTATGACCCTTGTCACGTGACGGTTGCAGGAGAGCAAAGAACTCTGGAAACTCTAATCTTCTCTGTCAGCTAAGTGTTTTTATTTTCAACAACTCTTTATTTCTACTTCTTTACTGTTCCCTCGTATATCCTTTCACTTTCTAGTATTGTGTGTATGTCCATTTTCAAACTTTACTCCTTTGTTTTCTTTCCTCCGCTGAGGTTAAATAAATAAACACACACACACACACACAACCCTCCTGCTTCCCGTTTTGCTTTTGCTTTCCCTTCTCATTTCCTTGTTTCCTCTATTTGACTGTAGGCAAGGCATTTTTGTTTTGTTTTGTTTTATTACTGATTATTTTGGATCCTTGAAGTGCCAATGGTTTTTCTATCATGCAACCATTGGCCTTCTCAACTGTCCTCTTCCATCACTGGCTCCTTAGCAATGGTTGCCGCCTCGTTCCAGTTGTGCGATTCCTCAGCAGCGTGTTCTGCTTTGCACACAGTTGCCTGTTTATAACAGCTGGTGCTTGGCAAAACATTACATTTCACAAAAGGGTGGGATATTATGCAGTTGCAACAAAAGAATAAGGAGAATGTTGTTTGTGATGATATTATACTCTCAGATTTTTTTTCTAGAACAAACATTGAAGGCATCTTTTGTGAACTACTGGAGAGATCCCCTCTGCTATCATGTTGGTTTTTCAAATTACTTGAGCAATTTTCTATTTTTAATGCAGTTCCATTAGTTAAGGCTCTGTTTGGCGTCTGCTGCTTTCAAAGTTATCAGCTGGATGATTGCCTGAGGGAGCAGAACAGTCTACACTGCTTTTTGTATACACATCTGTAAATTACACTGAGCTATGGGTTACAACTTAGTTGCTTTGGACTGGTACTATAAATAAGTCAAAGGACAGCTTACCTATCAGGATCCAGCTGACTATAGTAGAAAATCATTTTTCATGTATGAAGAAAACTTATTTGTGTCAACAGTTAACTTTATGTATGAATATTTTCCTCCCCATTGTGCAATGGGAACATATAGTGGCAAACAGAAGCAAGCATGAGAGCAAAACAGTAGATGCAGGATACGATATGACAGTCCAGGAGGAGCAAGACCAACTTCTAAGTAAGTCTTATACATGCTTAGCATGCTCCCATGTAAAATGGGACACTGTTGAAAATCAACTTTAAGGAGGTAATGCACATTTAACCATAGTCTTTATTTTGACAAGGTATTAGCTCCACCCTTTAAAACATTTATATCATTAGGATAATATTGGGGTGAGGAATTTTTGAATCTGATGGGTGGTGGTTGAACCTTTTAGATAAACCACCGTGTGCAGTCCCTTCTACAACATGCACAAGATCAGTGGGTATAAGAAAATCTACTGCATCCTGCTGCTAAAATTATGTGTGCACATGGTGCTTACTCCAGCCAACAGAATCTCAAGCACATAGAAGGCACATAGTCCTCATATCACCTGGTGGGGATTTGGTACTGACAGCACTGTGGGAAACTTAAAGATTTCCAAGGTAAATTATTAACTGTGCCTCTGAAGGACCACATATTTTGACAGAGAACAAATATACAAGAAAATATGAAATAACATATCCATTAGTCATGCAAATATTACTGTACAGTTTAAACCTTATTTTATAGATTAAAAACAAATTACTTGGTATCTTGTATTCTTTGCAATTTATTGGTTGTGAACTGTCAGTTGTTAGGCTTTATATTAATAAGCCCTTTTCTGTGTCTGTCTTTGCAGAGAGGGACATAGAACTGGCATTAAAAGGACGGCTTCTGGAAGAATTTCCAGAGAGCAAAGTATCTTTGCCACAATTGGATAGTTCTTCTTACCTTCATGCAAATTCACACAGACTTGCTTGTAAGTAATGATTAGTATACATGTCGGGATATGGGCTTGATGAGTGAGTAAAATATGGGGTCCTGATTTAGGTAGAGAACAATAGAGTATTAAGACCAGTCAACACACAACCTGCCAGACAAGTGTAGATTAAAGCATTTTATTATTTAGCAAGAAAAATTTGACAAACATCCTCCTCATACTACCAAAGCTTAAACATTTAAAAGGAGAAGACATTTTTACAACTCTGGAGGTGGAACCTCTGTCAGAAGAGCTTAAGACATACATTTCACAGTTTCAAAGCTTCTCTAGACCTTGGCTTGATGATGCCAAACTTTTAGTTTTCAAGTTTGGATCTCACCTCAACCAATCAGATTCTGCTGATGGTGCAGAACTGGCTAACCTCTCCTATTTTTATGTCTTAGTCTGCTTGTTAAGACCCTTGCCTCCATCTGATTACTTAACATACCATATTTCATATCCTGTCCAGAAAAATATAACAAACACTTCTAACTTCACTACATCAATTTGAAATTCATCCTTCCCCCTTTCCAGAAGCATTCACAAATTTACCATTCACAAATTTGGTAAATGTAAAAGCCTAAAAGCAGTTAGCAAAGATTACCCACCTGCACTTTTGGATAGTGGATATGCAGAAAAAAATTAATGTTTTTTGAATGTTTTTTGAATTAAGTAAACAATTTGTTTTGTTTCAGTGGAGGCTGCAATGCAAGAAATATTAGAGTTTAACAAGAATTTACTTCCAAGCCATAGAACAAATCTGCAACAAGCATTGCATCTTGCAAGTTATCAGTTACAACAAAAACAGCTCCAACAACATCAAGCCAATGCGCTTGGTAAGGAATGGGTTAATTGTGTACAAATATGGCATTCAGACTCTTTGTTACATTTCCAGTTACCCTGTGAGTATGCTGTTATCATGAATTATTTGATTATTTTAATCAAATTTCTGTGCAAATATTTTAAATTACTTACATCTTTTTTCAAAGATGAGACACACACTTTAAAATAACTTTTTTTCTGATTATTTGAACTGGTGTCTTCCTGAATACACCCTTGCATCTCCTTGCAATGTGATTTTTAAAATTTCTAAGTTATTTTTTAAAACAGAGATGAAAATGTCTTGATTTCACATTGTATTTTATTCCTCCCATCTCCATTTAAATATTGTCCTATGTCTTAGAATGCTTTACTTTAAAAGACCACCCAGTGCATTCATAATCATGATGATACCTCCCTCTAGATCAGTAAGCTTTTCATGGGAAGGGGTGGGGGGTACCCTGTTCTCCAGACTGAATCTGCCTGGTGTACAGTAGAGTCTTTTCAAGCTCCCAAGAGCTTGATTTTTCTGAGCTTCCGATCCCTCACCAGCCCAACACATCCTTAATATGGATGAGAGGCCATTTACATAGGGAAGGGAGGGGGCAACTGTTGATCCACAGCTTGAGTGAAAGCTTTGTATTTTCATGGCTTGGGGCAGATACATGGATTGGGCTGTGTGTGACAGCATAGTTACAGAAAGACAAACTGTGGAAAGATGCTCAGGCCTGCTGCAGCCTTCTCAAGTACCGCTACCATAATAAAGACAAGACACAGCAACACTGAATAGAAGGGCTGTTTCAGTGTTCGTCCAATTCACTCCTATCCATATAGGGAAGGCAAGGGCCAGGGCCAGAGAGACAACATTTCCTCAAGGAACAAGTTCTATGATGGCACACTTTCTAGCATTCATGGAAAGACCAGAAACCTGCAATGAGATGAGCCAGAGGTGCAGATCTTTGGGGCACTAAATTCATGTGAAGTGGGGGACATGAGACACAATTTCATTCTGCCAACACTACTTCCTTTTTAGTTTATGGGGTTTATCCAATGGAATGGGTGTTCACCCTGTTGCGAGAAACTAGACAGGAGCAGACTTGTGGCAAGTAGGCTGGACTCCCTCAGTTTTTCCTCCTGTCTATACACAGACAGTACATTCCTCCTGGCTCTCTTGACTCAGCTAGGTTTTTACTAGTTTCTGAACCCCCTTTTTTTCTTTAGGTTTTCCTTATCGTCATTTTTGTTTTACAGTTCTTTGTCCGCATGTTGTGGTTTCTTCCACACAAAAAACTTTCTGTTGTTCTGTACGTTTGGTTGTTCTGCTTATTTGCCACCCTTCTTTTATTCCTTAGTTGTTTACTTACATTACTTATAGATAAATTTTCCAGAACGGTTGCCCTTGCCGTGGCGCCAATGGTCATTCAGGCATGGCAGCCCTCTTTCGGTGCACTCTATTTCTTTCCCTCAGCAGCCTCAGTGGCTGCCGCCATTTATCTTGGGTCAGAACTGTATTTATTTATTTCGTTGGTGTGTGTGTGTGTGTGGTTGTGTCCTACTTGTGTGACTGGTAGTGTGGCGTTTGCGTTCTCCTGCCCTGATTTAAAAATGGCTTGGCCACCTCCTCCTGGTTTGCTTTTTTTTACACCGGCAATGGAGTGAGTGTTCCTATTAGGTCCCTGCCTGACTGCTTCTATTTGCCTTTGATATTGAGCCCTGACTGCCTCCTGGTTCACTTTGGAGGCGACAGAGTGCCTGCCCTTCATCCTTATCCTCCTGGTTGGCAGCTGTGACAAGGAGAGTGTGTATAGCTGCTGTTTTCCTCCACTCTCAGTCCACGGTGTGGCAAACAGTGTGTGGTTTGGCATAAGGCTTTTGCCTGCCTCTTTTCTCCTGATCCATGGAGTGCAAACCTTTGGGGCTGAATTTCTATAATCTTCCTCTTAACGATACGAACAACAAACATTATATTCCCAAAACAGGAGATGTAGAACACCATTGCTGTTCATTACTGTAGCTGGAAACCTGAAATGCTAACCAGAATATATGGCTAGATGTCACACATTTTTTTTCCGTTTAAAAAAGCTATTATTTTTTACTTTCTTAGGCTTGCTTTTCATTAGAATTATTGGATTGTTCTGTCTCTCATACAAACTGTTTTGTGTTTTAATTTTCAGCTGACAAGTTCAGAAATATGCCATTATTTCCACCACCACCACCTGGGACAGCTAGGTTCCAGGACTATACTATACCTGTTCAAAAATCAGGTAACCTATAAAGTTGGCTGTATAAAAAAAATTCCTAATTGGGGGGGGGGGAGTGTATCTCATTCATACTGTAGGTTGCATTTGTTATATGTTTGATAGTAATGTTCCAAGGGAAGGGCATGTTCAAGGTGTTATACAAACAATTACAACAGAACTTAATTCATAAAATCTCTGAACAAAATCCTAGCATTCCTAGCTAAAAATATACTCCTCAAGTGTCAAAAGTCAGGGTAAAGTAGTGGATCATGGCATGCTGTACAATTAAGGTACCAGACACACCTCTGTGGGGACGGAGTCCCGCAATTTGTGGACCACCACAGAGAATGCCTTCTCCTGGGCAAGCACCTCATGAGGGTTTATAGGGAAAGAAGCGGTCTTTCAACTACTATTTGGGGCCTGAGTCATTTAGGGCTTTAAACACTAATGTGAGCACTTTAAATCAACCCAAGAAACAAGCTGGTTCACAGTGCAGCTGTTTTAATACATGGGCTATATGAGATCTAAATGAAACCAGTCAGTAATTTTGCTGCTACATTTTAGACCACTTAAAGTTTCCAAGTCATATTCAAGGGCAACCTCATGTAGAATGCTTTGCAATAATCCAATCTGCAAGTTACCGTGTTAGCCAATTGCCCTGTTAAATTTATTGTCCCATGCTGCCTCAGAAACTGATAAGGGAGGCAAATCATTTGACTCGATAAAGAAGATTCTTTTTGCTTTCGATCAGTGGTTCCCAACTTTTTTTTTTGGCCATGCCCCACCTAAGCATCACTAAAATCCTGATTCCCACCCCACCCCGTGACACATACCGGTAATTATTATTATTCCAAAAGTATACTCCTATTCGATAAGGCACAGAGACAGGTAGTTACAAAAGATGGCAGACTACCAAAGACGTTTTTTGATATGACTGACAATATGGACTTAGTTGACATTTGGAGAACTAAGAACCCCATGGGAAGAGAAGGAACTTTCTTCTCTGAGGCCAAAATGACATGGACAAGAATTGACCAAATTTGGGTTACTAGGGGGCTGGCCCCGAAGATTAGAAAAGTGGAAATCTGTCCTAAAACCGGCTCCGACCACAATGCGGTGAAAATGGAAATGAAACTGACACCAACTGGTTCCTTTAGATGGAGGATGAATGACACTCTGTTTAGGAATGAAGAAGTGACTAAAAAGGCCCCAAAAATCTTGAGAGACTATTTTGGGATAAATATGAATACTACTGTTGAAAAAAGAGTAATCTGGGACGCAAGTAAAGCAGTTATGAGAGGGTTTTTGATACAACAGAATGCAATTAAGAAGAGAACTCAAAATGAAAAAAAGGATAAAATTTTGGAGAAAATAAAGGAAGGAGAAAAGAGACTGAGAGCAAAACCAAAATCACAGGAGATCCTGAGAGAGATAAAGTTATATCAAGTACAATATATGAAATTGATGAATCAGGAAATAGAATGGAAGATTAAACAGATGAGACAAAAGATATTTGAATCGGCAAATAAATGTGGGAAACTGCTGGCTTGGCAAATGAAGAAAAGACAAAAACTCAATACTATTATGAATTTGGAAGTGGGAAAGAAATATACAGAATCCAGTGGAGATCAGGAAGTGTTTTCAGAGGTATTTTAAACATCTGTATACACAGGAGACCCAGAAAGAAATGGACATTGGTCGATTTTTGAAAACAAATGGATTATAAAAAATCTCTCAAGAAAATACGTTAATGTTGAATTATAAAATAACAGACCAGGAGGTAGAAGGAGCCATTCAGAACATGCAATTGGGCAAATCCCCAGGGCCGGATGGCTTGACTTCAAGATATTATAGATCTTTGAAAGACTGGCTAGTACAGCCATTAAAGGATGTTTGCAATGAAATACTGGAAGGGAAAAAGGCACCAGAGTCGTGGAAGGAAGCATATATTACACTTATACCGAAAACAGAGTCTGAGAAGACACAGCTCAAGAACTACCACCCCATATCATTGCTCAACGTGGATTACAAAATTTTTGCTGATATTATGGCTACAAGATTAAAAAAGGTACTAGCAGAAGGAATCCATAAAGATCAAGTGGGCTTTCTCCCGGGGAGACACTTGTCTGACAATACGAGGAATATAATTAACATTTTAGAAAAATTACAAGTGAAGATTAACACCAAAGCAGTTTTGATATTTGTGGACGCGGAGAAAGCCTTTGACAATATTTCTTGGAGTTTCATGAAGAAAAATTTACAGGGAATGGGGGTAGGCCAAGGTTTTGAAAACGGTATAGGTGCAATTTATTCAGAACAAAAAGCTAAATTAATTGTGAATAATGTAGTCACAGAAGAGTTTAAGATTGAGAAAGGAACACGACAAGGGTGCCCAATCTCTCCATTGCTCTTTATATCGGTCCTGGAGGTTTTGCTAAATATGATTAGAAAGGACCAATTGGTTAAAGGTATACAAGTCGGAGCTAAACAGTACAAATTGAAAGCATTTGCCGATGATTTGGTATTGACATTACAGGAGCCAGAATCTAGTACTAAAAGAGTATTGGAATTGATTCAAGAATTTGGTCAGGTAGCATGTTTTAAGTTGAATAAGTTGAAAACTAAGGTTCTAGAGAAAAATCTAACAGTGATTGAGAGAGAGAGGTTTCAGAAGGAGACAGGATTAACATTGGTTAAGAAAGTTGAATACCTAGGGGTTAATATGACTGCTAAGAATGTGAACTTATTTAAGGATAATTATGAAAAATGTTGGATGGAAGTGAAAAAGGATTTAGAAATATGGTCAAATTTGAAGTTATCATTGCTAGGCCGAATTGCTGCGATAAAGATGAATGTATTGCCAAGGATGTTGTTTTTGTTTCAAACATTGCAAATTTTGGACAAAATGGATTGTTTCAAGAAGTGACAGAAAGATATCTCTAGATTTGTCTGGCAGGGCAAGAAGCCCCGAATAAAATATAAGATACTAACGGATGTTAAAGAAAGAGGTGGATTTGCCCTGCCAGACCTTAAGCTTTATTATGAATCAGCCACATTTTGTTGGCTGAAGGATTGGCTACTTCTTGAAAACACTGACGTATTGGATTTGGAAGGGTTCAATAATGTATTTGGTTGGCATGCATACTTGTGGTATGATAAGGTCAAAGCACATAAAGCGTTTAAAAACCATATTGTCAGGAAAGCACTGTTTAATGTCTGGATAATATATAAGGATTTGCTTGAAAATAAAACTCCAAGGTGGTTGTCACCAATGGAAGCAAAGGCTCAGAAAAAGCTCAATATGGAGGCCAATTGGCCAAAATATTGGGAAATATTGGAACAAGAAGGAGACAGATTAAAGCTGCAGAGTTTTGAAAAACTAAAAAACAAAGTACGGGATTGGCTTCATTATTACCAAATAATGGAGGCTTATAATTTGGATAAGAAAATTGTTTTTCAGGTGGAGAAATCAAAATTGGAAAAAGAACTGTTAGATCCTAAAACTAAGAACTTGTCAAGAATGTATAACTTGCTGTTGAAATGGAATACTCAGGATGAAATGGTGAAATCTGCTATGATAAAATGGGCACAAGATGTTGAACATAACATTATGATGGCTGACTGGGAACAGTTATGGACCACAGGTATGAAGTTTACGGCATGTAATGCCTTAAGAGAGAATATAATGAAAATGATATACAGGTGGTACATAACACCAGTCAAGCTTGCAAAAATTTATCATTTGCCCGAAAATAAATGTTGGAAATGTAATGAGACTGAAGGTACATTCTTTCACCTTTGGTGGACACGCCCAAGGATTAAGACTTTCTGGGAGATGATCTATAATGAAATGAAAAAGGTATTTAAATATACCTTCCTGAAGAAACCAGAGGCCTTTCTCCTGGGCATGGTCGGCCAATTGGTGCCAAAGAAGGACAGAACTTTCTTTATGTATGCAACAACAGCAGCAAGAATACTCGTCGCGAAGTATTGGAAGACACAAGATTTACCCACCCGGGAAGAATGGCAGATGAAAGTGATGGACTATATGGAACTGGCAGAAATGACTGGCAGAATCCGAGACCAAGGTGAAGAGTTGGTGGAAGAAGATTGGGAAAAATTTAAAGTTTATCTACAGAAACATTGCAAAATTAAGGAATGTTAGAAGGTTGTTGGAATGAAGTAATGTGGTTTTAGCAGAAATGATATAAAGGATTAGGTTAAAATTGATTTTTTAATTGGTGAAAGATGAGAATTACAGTATATTAAGATAAATTATTAGGATAAAAACAAAGTTGGAAAGGATTTGCTGAAATATCTAATTGAACTAGAATACAAAAAGGGAGGTGTGAGGAGGTCAAGGAAATAAGCAAAGGAAATAAAGTTATGTAAAGGTTTGGTCTGTTTTTTGTGTGTGTGTCAATTGTTTGTATTTTTTCTGTCTTTTTTTACTTTTCTTTTTTTTTTGTCCTTTTATTCTTTATCTCTGTAATCTTTAAAATTTGAATAAAGACTATTTAAAAAACACACAAAAGTATACTCCTATTCACATGGAAGAAGCCTAAAAGGCCATTAGCTTGGTCTAAACAAGCTTCAAAATTGCCCCCCTTAAAAATCAAATTGCCCCCCTGTGAGGCGTGTGCACCACTTTGGGAACCACAGCTTTAGATTTATTAGGGAATGGCAGACTGTGTCTCTGTAGTCTACTTGATACATTTATGCATTCATAGTTTCTCTCACACTGTAGTCACCAAAAAACGTAAAGTATTGTTATATAAACTGTTTCCATAAAAGTGATTATAATTATTTTTGATCAGTTACAAAGACATTCCTGTATTCAAAACAACATTGTGTTTTAAGTCAAACACAGTATTATATTATGTTTTTATATATTTCCTATGCAGGATGGGAAACAAACCAGTTACCACAAAAAGACTACCTCCAAAAGCTTGCATTATTAAAACGAAAGATTTTGGGGCCAGAGATGAAAGGTAACAAATCTCAGTGGAAAAGGGTTCTATATTCACTTTGGATTTAAGAGGGCAGGTTATCTTCTAAAATTCCTACAAAATGTCAAGGGAGGAGAAAATGTCTTTGTGTGGGTTGGCAGAATGGAAACCTCATACCACTGAAAGGCAAGGAATTTCTGGCAGCTGCAATTTCTATACTGCACTTTGCAGGACAGTTTACAATATAAAAACACCAGAATACATAACATAGTAAGAAACAGAAACAATACCTCCACCTACTTTAAAAGACCATAGAGTGTTTAGTTAGCCAAAGGCCTGGAAGAAGAGGAATGCTTTTGCCTGTGCAAAATGAAGGCTCCTCAGATGATGATCCTGTTAGATTTGTAAGTCAGTTGGCCCATAACCTGTTAGACTTAGACCACCTCACACTCCTGCCAAACTGCTGCTGAATCTACTACACATACATATATTCCTTAGAAAAAGGGAGGGTGGATGAGGCATGCTTTAGGCTTGGACTGTCTCTAACCACCCACTTGCAGACATGGGGGATGGGCTGCTCAATACATGGCCCAAGCAGTGCAATTTCACATTTTTCTCCAAATTACACGAACAGATTGCAGGATCCAGGCCAGTTCATATGGGGAGAGGTGATCCTTGAGGTATTGCAGTCCTGAGCCATTTAATACTTTATAGGTCAAAACCAGCATTTTGAATTTAGAAACTAATTGGTAGCCAATGCAGTCAGGCCAGGATTGGTGCTATATACTCAACCTGCCTTGCCCTGGTGAGCAACCTGGCCACTGAATTCTGCACCAGCTGAAGTTTCTCATCTGTCTTCAGAGGCGGCCCCATATATAACACATTGCAATAATATAACCTAGATGTTACCAGAACATAGATGACAAGTGGCACTGCATTGGCAACATATGAAAATGTTAATTTTCATATTATGGCAAGTCAATTTAATACTATAAAAACTAACCCTTTCAAGTATACAGATAAAATTAATAAATATCAGGTAGACTTTCAAATGGTATGATAAAGTAATGTGGATTTTATTTTGTTTTGTTTTAATAGGGGGAGGTCCTTCATCAGTCACTCAGGGAGATGTTCAAGATCAAGTAGAGGTAAGTAACTATAGCTTACCCTAGAAAAATCAACATTTGTGAGATTAAGCCGGAGGACATTCCTTGGTAGGGATGACTCTTCCTATTGGGTCCTAAGAGCCTTTTCATCTTCTCTCCAAGAGGAGGAATCCTTCCCATCAGACTGACCCTGCCTGCGGTCAATGAATCTGAAACTGATGAAACACAGATATTTTAGAGTTATCCTGTTAACAAAGCATTCAATTCACAACTGCAGCAGAGCATTCAGTTCACAACTGCAGCAGGCAACAGATAGCAAAATGAGAGTTGCATATAGTAATCTAAAATGTAATCTTAAATATAGGTGGATTAACTCAGTTGTAAGTACCCTGAATAATTGTGTTTCATTTTTTAGGACCCAATTGTTATTTCTGGAAAAGGATGCAACCCCTACAGAAAAGAAACCACCTTCCCAGTGATAAAGCAAAGTTCAAAACATAAATGACCTTATTATTGTGTTTTTAGAGACTGAGTCAGTGATGCAGCCATCTTATAAAATTCATCTTTGCTGAACTGTGAAAAGGAAACATGAAAACCTATGCTGTTGTATGAATTTGTTCTGAGAACTTTATTGTACTGGAACAGCAGTTAAAATATATGATACCTGAACCACCAATGCTCTAATAGTAGTAATTTTTAAAAATTGTTTAGCAGATCATAACTAGGTTATTTGTGACCAAAGCTACGTACATTTTTATCTGACTATGGTACAACCAACCCCATAATCAGATGTTTGAAACCAACCAGATCATTCGCCCTAGAATTGATCACAAAACACAACTAGATGTTAGAAGTCATATGACACCAACAGGGAGTGAGTATTGCTGTAATTCATGTTAGCTAAAGTACAGAAATTTGCACTATACACATGGTTAGGTAGCCTAGTTATCAATCAGTTTCAATTATGCAAAGTAGTAGTCTTGGTTTTTTGGATATGGGGGATAGCATTAGCAATATTGGATTTTATGTTCCTGAAAAATAAAGGTAGCTTCTCCTCCACCCCATAACAGTGGTGGGAAACCTCTGGTGCATAGGCCTAATTAGGCCTGCCAGACCATTTTGTGCATACTACACCCAACTTTCCCTGGCTTGACATCAAATATGGTGTCAGATGTGTTCAAGGTACAGTTAAAAGGAAAAATCAGGACTACACTCTTAAGTATGCTCCCAGTTTTTCCTTTATATCAAATGGCTATGCTTAACTGCCTGGCATTTGAATGCTCAGTTTCAACTCAGTGATTATTTCTACCTTCAACACTCACAAAGATCATCTACAATTCAAATATATCAGGCTACTTGGTCAGCCTTTTCCAGCTGGCGCACCGACAGTCACTTACCAGTACATACAGTGACAGTGGCTGACTTGCTCACCTTGCTGCAAAGCGAACTACATAGATGTCTCAAACCAAACACTTTAAAGAGACAGGCCTCTGGCACATCCTGTGTTTTATCTTCCACAGGCCACCCGCCACTTTGGTCTCACCCCCTTGTGAAATGTTTCTAAAGGGACTTATTCTTCAATGTCCTTCAGTGGCTAATCATTTCCCCTCCTGCCTGCAGGAGTTTCCCTTCAAACCACTATAACAAGTCTCCCTCAAAGTTATGTATTTTAAAGTTCTTTCTCTTATGGCAGTTAGCTCAAAGATTTTCTGAGCTGGGAGCCTTATCTGTAGCTAAACATTTGAGCACATTTCATAAAGATAGGGCAGTTCTGAGGATGGACCCATCATTTTTGTCAAAGGTTTGTCAAAGCTGCATGTTCAGCAGAAGGTGATCCTACCTTCCTTCTGCCCAAATCCTAGGCATCCGTTAGAAAAGGCTTGGCTCTCATTAGATGTTCACAGAACAGTGAATGTATAATGTACATAAACAGAACAAAGGGCATTAAGTCCACTGAATCCCAGTTCAAATCCTTTCACCCTTCCACAATGGGTAAAAAAGTGTCTGCAGCCACACTCTCTAGAGATGGATCAGGGCATACATTGATATGTCCTATGAGTTGCTTAAACCTCCCAGATCAACAAATCTGGCAGCGCATTCCACAAGATCAGTGGCAACAGTGGCCGCCTCTTCTTCTAATGTCTCTTAAGTAGAAATCATTAGAGCAGCAACTGGTCTGTTCCTAGCACTATTATGAGGCACTATAAGATGGGCTTGTTTGCATCAGCAGAGACCACCTTTGGTCCTGCATCAGGTCCTGCCTCATTAATTATGTTGCAGGTGGACCCATCCTAATAGAGAAAGCCATGGTATGTCCCAACCCAGTGATTGCACGATGACCGACTAGTATGAGTGGTACTCACCTGAAGAGTAGATTTGTGAGGTCATCACTGGGGCCTCTCACTAATATGGGCTGCAACTGAAATTCTTCCTATATAGCACAATGTTATGGTTATTATATTTTGAGTTAAGCTATGGTTGATATTATTGATATTGTTGGGAAGTGTGCTTTTTTGCTTGTTTTTTCCTTACTTGTAATGTGAGAGTCTGATGACGGTACAAGCTTGGCAAGTCTGCAAACTGGGAGCCCACCCACTTCCCAGAGCTGTTCATTCCTGCCTTCGACACCAGAGGGAGCCATAGCCCAACACAGTGAATGCATGGTGACCTCACAAATCTACTCATGTGAGTACCAATCATACATTTTCTTTCACTGTGCTTAGAATGCACTCCTGACTTTTCTTTAAAAATTGTTTTATGCTATTATGATATGGCGTGCTCTGGTCCATGGGGTCACGAAGAGTCGGACACGACTAAACGACTAAACAACATTATGATATTTTTATTATTATTACTGTTGTTATTAATTTTTTTAACCACCCCTCATCTGAAGAGCACAGGGGAGTTCACTACATAATTATGAACTGCTTTGGGACCCAAGAGCCCACAGATATGCTATTTATTCAGAATAAATAAATACTTGCCCCAAAGCAAGTCCAAGTTCTATAGTGACTACTCCCAGCATTAATTCTGCAGCATTAAAACAAGTAAATATGGCTTCAATCTTAAGCCCCATCTAGGAGTAGCAGGGGTGAGTAGGGCCTACTCAGAGTAACCAGGATGGAAGGTGGAGGCAGAGACAGATTTTGCTGTAGCAGCTCTAGGCCATCACAGGACAGAGGCCCAGAATGGGTTCACTGCCAGTAGCCAGACTAGTTTAGGAACCAGCAGGTCCCTGAGTGGCCCATTTCCACCCCACCCCCCAAAACACCCTGGTATAGGGCTTTACTGGCTAATAGAGCACTAGCAGTAGGTTCCACTTGCCCTGCCTTTGGCAGGTGCAGTGAGGATCTCTGGATTCACATCCCATGTCACACACCCCAGCATGGTGGATCAGGGCGTAGGATTGCACTTCAAGTGTCAGTTTCCTGCAGCAGTTGGAAAGAAGTATGGCGTAGCAGTTTCCAGCAGCTAGAGTCCTTTGGTAGGAGATAACCACATTCAAACCTTGCTCAGCCATTTAGCTCCCTCTCAGCCAATAGCTACTTTGCAAGTGAGTGTGAGGTTAACCTCTTTCTGAGCTAATTTTAAGTTTTAGAAGAAAAGGAAACCACATAGAGAATTATTAACAGTTTAAATGCAATATGTTACTCAGAAGTTGTGGGTGATGGGAAGAAGGGGGATGGGGAGGAAACCAGTAGAAAGTCCCTGTAAGAATATGTTTAAACACAACTGGTTCAAACTGCAGTTAATTGCATTGGACTGAAAACATCAAATCCAGGCTTGTGATGTGAATGTCTTAACCCACATGTGTGTCTACCACTCATGTATTTCCTCAATATACAGCTCCGAGAGGGGTAGGACCCTTTGCATGGAAACATGACATGTGTCTGTTAAAAATGTGTGTGGCTTTAATTCTTATGCTAAATAATTTGCACACCAGGAATTAGAAAAAGATTGTTTATTACACTTAACTAAAAGAGACCATGTGTTTGGATGCTGCTTCAGAGATCAATATGACTATTCCTTTGGGGTTTAAGTACAGTTTGTCTCCCACTATGTTCTATGAAGGGACACGGGTGGCGCTGTGGGTTAAACCAGAGCGCCTAGGACTTGCCAATCAGAAGGTTCGAATCCCCGTGACGGGGTGAGCTCCTGTTGCTTGGTCCCTGCTCCTGCCAACCTAGCAGTTCGAAAGCATGTCAAAGTGCAAGTAGATAAATAGGTAACGCTTCAGTGGGAAGGTAAATGGCGTTTCTGTGCACTGCTCTGGTTCATCAGAAGTGGCTTAGTCATGCTGGCCACATGACCCGGAAGCTGTACACCGGCTCCCTCGGCCAGTAAAGTGAGATGAGCACCGCAACTCCAGAGTCGGTCACGACTGGACCTAATGGTCAGGGGTCCCTTTACGTTCTATGAAGAGGACTTTCCGAGTGAGGTAATGTAACACTCAAGTCTTTTGTACCATTGTTTACTTATTCCTGCTAGTTTTTCCTTCTCAAGATGACTTTGATATGACCTTAATTTTGGGGGAAACACAACTTTATCTCTACAGTTCCTGAAAGCAATCTTCATAGTCTATTTGAAGTCTGCTTCCTGCCAGGAGGTGGTTGTTTACCAATCCTTGTATGCCAGGTAGATCTAAGTTTCTGATATTTTCTACAACTCATAGGGGTCAGGCTATTAGTTGCTCACTTAGAGGTCATCTTTAAGATAAGAGCTTGTACCAGGGTCACAGCTAGTAACAAGTCTAGACTGGGCCCCATTGTTACACAAGAAACTCTTGCCACAGAAGATATTGCAAGAGTGAAATTTGGTATCACTTTTCCAGGACACAACAATGCACATAGACACCATGGGGCTATAGTTATGTCAAAAAAGTAACATGGACATCATCACACACAGGTCTGGGCTACAAACTCTAATGCTAAACATTGCATTTACTTGGAAGTAAACCCTGTGAAAATTAATGGGAGTCACTTCCAAAGGGTGATGCAGCCTCTAAGCATGTTCATTCAGAAGCTTCTGAGATTAACCTTTTGAATGCATGTACTGCCAGGGTTATAGGCAGCCATTAATACCCTCCCCAACTGTAGCCAGTTTTGGCATGTCCAAGCTTGAGAGCACCTTCACTCAAAGAACCATTGGGCTTGTAAGTTATTTTTCTTTTGAGTGCAGAAATGCTCTCCAGGCCTCACTATGATTGCTTGACAAGTTTCTGATTTGATCTGATTAAGGCCATTGATAAATTGCCTCATATGTCCAGAGTACTCAGGTGTGTGTTTTTTGTCCCACTTCTTGTCATTCTTATGTTGATTGTGGGTGGGTGCCTATTAGAGTCATGTAAACAGGTGGAGGGGGTGTGCCTGGCTGAGAGCAAAATGCCCTAATCCAGCTGCAATCCTGCCTTCAAGCTTAGAGAAATCTCACCCGAGAACATATTCACTCCAAGAAAAATACCCTTTACAGGTAAGCCCAATTTTTCTCTCTCTAGTGTTACATGAAGATTAGATTATTGTTACTGTATAACTAAAACCAGAATGTTTCTCCTCAACATTTTGATTGTAGTATTTATTTGCAAGACTTTCTCTTTTTAGAGATTCTTAGGTCCAGTTAGTATGTTTAGGATTAAATTTCAAAGCTGCTTCTCAATAAAAAACTTTTGTATTATGTACATAATAATTGTTAGGGCTGATATATTTTGTGTTCAGGTAAGTTATTTGTAGTAGATAACTCAAATTGTTTTTACCTCAGTCTGACAGGTTTCTTAAAGGGGTACTAAGTTACAAAGCGCAGAAAGGAAATTCAGGTGTGATGTTTTAAAAGATTTTTTATTTAATAAATAACTTCCATGATAGCACTGTAAAAAGTGAACATTTGTTAAAATAAAAGGCACTTAAAATAAGAATGTGGATAGTATAGAACACATGACAGAATGGGCAGCGGCAAATATACATGGCACATCAAACAATGTTATCTCAGAACTGAAAGTCATGTTACATGACAATTGTGCAGTCTTAGCTACAATATGAAGGTAAATTTACAGCCAAGACTGCAAAAAAGTTGTTTTTACAACAGTCATCTTACACAAAATGAAATCAAATACATTAAAGAAAAAGGTGACAAAGCACCAGGCTTTAACCTAAGCAAAAACATTAGAAAAACCACCACCACCGACGAATTAAGGCCCTTATGCATTCAGAAGATGTATTGGCAGACTTTTTTTCTGTACCAAAGTCAGGATTTGAGTTTACAAAGTAAAATTCTTTTTCGGTCACCATGCAGCAATGTCATAAAAAAAGAATGGCACAGTATTAAAGCTATTATTCTGAATCTATTTTTTCTTCCTATTTCTTATACATCACCCCTGACAGTTTAAAATGCATCTGTACATATTAAATTGTCTTTTACATCATGATTTCTGTCTCATTAAACTTACTGCATCAAGTAAGGTTAAATCTTGCGAAAAGTCCATTATTCACAAGCTAAAGTTAATTTTGTAATTTACAAAGAATTATTTGGCTTGCATTTTAACTGTGCAAACCAAAGCCCTGATGTGCCTATAAAGAAAAAGAAAAACTGATCTAATATTAATACTTAATGGCTAGGCAGAACCCTTATACTGGTTACTTTAGCCATTTCACTCCAGATACAGGTCAGAAAGGCACCATGTGACCTTAGTTAAGGAGGCTATGCAGTGTCAAGTTTTCTTACCAATCTCCTGGCACTATTTGCAAAAAGAAAAAAAAAACCCTTCAAAAAATAAAAACATACTGTACAGTTTTAAAACCTGCATAGAAAACAAACCTATATGTAATGTATTGAATTAGTAAATTCATTGCGATATTGCTCTAAAGCTATGTTACCGTGACTACAAAACTGCTACATTGCATACAGTGTTGTGGAGTTAGAAAGCAGTTGTAGAATTAGAAAGCAGTTTTCATTTCCCCTCATATTTAGGATTCACCACGGTTGTCACTGCACTCTTGTAGATAGGATTCTCGCCCTAGAAGAAAAAGAATTATTAATATCACATATGACATAAGAAATCTTACTGTAAAAGTATTTGAAGCAGCTCATTTACTGGAAGCAATTCCACACACCGTCAAACCAATCCAGAAATCCATGTGCATGTTTGACCCTCAACTCTTGCAAAGGATTACTGGATTGCAACAGGCAAGTACATAAAAAAAATAGCTAAAGATCATCTAGCAGCTTTAGCTTTTATGAAGCATCATGCCTTGTATACTTTTTTAAAGAATATGTAAGAGGATTAACACACATGGATGGCAAATCGATAGAAACCTACACCTGCTACTGTAGTGAAAGCTATGAAGGCTTTAGGCACATGCTTTTTAAGGACAGGTGCTTTTAAGCATTTCATATCTTTCCTCTACAAAAAAGGTACATGGGATTGTTCCTGAAAAATGGGTTGCATTTGTACCAATGCAAAACAAAATGGTGGTATCAGGACAAACTGATTGCAACCTTATTATTCACAGAGCCTTAAGAGAATGGTCAAACAGAGGCTATGATAATAAGACATACAGAAACCTGTAGCTAATAAAGGCCAATGTTTGTCATAATTTTCATTTATAACAAGAATTGTTCATACTTTTTATTCTATGAGACACACAAAAACATAGCTCAATTGTGACCATAGCCATTCACATCTTTAGTTACTCAAGGACAGTGCTATCGAAGTGAGTGAACTGGGTGGCCTTACCACTGGCAACCCCTGTGCTACAGATAATGTTTCCACACCATTAGAAAGCCTATTATAAGCAGCTTTGAATTGAATTCATAATTTCTGCATGTCTGGGTGTGTCTGCCAAATGGTCCTTTATATAAAGCATGCAACACATCCATACACATGCATGCTCTGGAATTATTGCTTATGCAGAATTCAGAATGTTTTAAACTTGGTGGAGAGAGGGGGGGGCACATAATAAAATAGAAAAAAAAGAGTAAAACTATTATGTGCTTCCAATGTAGCAGTTTATATGCCACACTTAACTATACCAAAGCTTAGTGCAAACACATAAGTGTGTGAGCTTCTGGAGAGGACATGATGGGCAAAGCAGGCCAACAAGCAACCTAACTAAACATTCCATTTGCAAGGACAAGATAGAGGCAACTGTGTTATCTGCCTGCTTTGCTGCCTTCAAAAGGGACCTCAAAAAGGCAAAGCAAGAACTCATGGCCATTTTGAGAGCTCTTGTAACAACAATTCATGCCTCTTGACTAGCATTTTTTTCCTGTGAAGTGAAAATATGCAAGAGGAAGGAAAGACTGTCCAAGGAAAATTAGCAGGAATTTGATAGCAGAGCATTCAGAAATATCTTAGCTGGTTTCCTGGGAGCTATTATGCCTCTGGTACCCACTTGTGCAGATACTGGAAGTGTGGCAAACAGCATACGGGTGGAAATACATGACAAAGCCAGCACAGCCTCATGATGGCTTCATATTACAAAGGAAAAGAGAGAGAGAGATCGAAAACACCACTTCTACAGTCTCATGTGAAGAGGGAACCACAAGGTCCTCTAGTGGTGCTACATGACAAGACTGAAGTACTCTACAATATGGGTTTCCCTTTGCATGTACTTGGAGGCCTCTTAACTTCTCTTTCATGGCTTTCTAGGCAAAATTCACTGCCTGTAAAAATTGGCCTTCCTTCACTAAGCTGGAAGGATGGCTGAAAGATTTATAACCAAGTGAGTTAGAAGCTGAGGAGTCAAAGTTTTAAGTGTGAGATTACCAACAGAAAAAGTAGGGGGAAATGAAAAGGAAGATGTTGCATAAGTCAAAGCCAACAGCAGGATCATTCAACACCAGTTACCCATGATATTTACCTTAAAAATCCAGCTAAAACTAGGCAAATTTAGTCTTATGGAGCTGCATTCAATGAACTTTTATTCTGAGTGGGCCCAAGTTAGTCAGGGCCATTAATTTCAATGGGTATACTCTTGAGCAGAATTTAGCTGAGTACAATCCATGGATTTTAATGAAAATGCATTAAGCAGGGTAGTTAACACTTCTGTTGATGTTAATTAAGTCCTAATACTTCTTGTATTTGACTATAATATGCCCATATATCAATTTGGCCAGCTCCAGAGGACACTAATCTTGGTCATTTGTCCTATCCCAAAGCCCCCAATAGTATTGCTATTCTCAATTTTCAAGGGAACAGAGGCCTGCAGGCAGTTACCTGCCCCACTTTTTTCAGTGCAGCCCCTTTAAGTGCACCTTGCCTGAGAGCTACAAACATCCTGGAGCTGGCACTGTATATATGCTCAGGCAAGTTGTTCAGATCTTACTAAGAAGGGGACAGGGCCCTAAAGCGCAACCCTAACTATAGTTTGGTCATTATTTCCCCTCATTTAAGCTCCACTGCATAATTCATAAAAAAGCAGCTGGCAAGATTGGTAAGAGTGATTAGTTAATGGCACATACAGCAGACTTTGAAGAAAGTGACATGCACAGAGAAAGAAATGGAAAGGAAAATACGAACGGAAACTTAGAGACCAGCTTTACGTCCATAGTTTGGATTCTTGAAATTATTAATAGGACTCTTGTATATAGGATTTTCTTGCTGAAGGTAGAAAAATGGTCAATGTGGAATGCAGAATTTCAGTGTACCAGTTTCCAAATAAGGTTTTCAACAATTCTTTCAAATATGACATTTCAATAATATATAGTATTGTGCTGTTTTCTGTACCAACTATATACAGTGGTACCTCGAGTTACAAACGCCTCAGATTACAAACTCTGCTAACCCAGAAGAGTTACCTCGAGTTGAGAACTTTGCCCCAGGATGAGAACGGAAATCGTGTGCCGACAGTGCAGTGGCAGCAAGAGACTCCATTAGCAAAAGCACGCCTCTATTTAAGAACAGTTTCAGATTAAGAACGGACCTCCGGAATGAATTAAGTTTGTAACTAGAGGTACCACTGTATACACAATGTATTGACTCTTAACAGAAACTGTATAGCTCAATTACATTGTAGCTAAGACCCAGGGAATACTTGTGAATATCAAGAGTAACTTAATGTGACCGTTGTTAGTTCAAATGCTTGGTCTCCATCTAAAATTCCTGGGTGGCACAATGAAAGCCTCAAAGCCAGCCACGAGATGATACATCTGTCAAAGTTATCTAGTCCAAAGACCACCAGTTTTTATTGCAAAGTTTAGGTAGAAAATCCAGAGAAACACTAAGCCAGGCTGTCTGGGCTTTATTCTAGAGCAGCAGTTCCCGATTAGCTAAGTACTGCAGATCTCCCATTTTTCAAAAGCCAAGCCATGGACCCCCAATTTTGAAAATTTTGATTTCTCTATGGTAATTTTTGTTATGTGAATTGTGCTGTGGACTCCTTGGGTGGATTACACAGACCACTAACTGGGAACCACTGTCCTAGAGGGATGAATGTCTAAAATGTCTGAAGTATACAAAAGAACATTTGCTGTATTCTCCAGGTGTTGTGTATCACTCACCGTATCCCACTTTGCATTCATCTTTTCCTTCTCAAATTTTGCAAATTCTCTCCTGTCATGAATGATCATAAGTAGCTTCCAAATCAGCAATAAAGCAAGACCAATAAGAACAATTCCAGCAACCACACCAGCAACGATGGGAATGATATCGGGACCTGTCGGGCATTCTAGGGAGCAAAGCAATCGAAGCACAATCAAGCATGATGTAAATCAACAATGTGGAAACAGGATGTTTGGCCAAAACAAATTCTGAATTTCTGCTGCCTGTAAGAGTTCAATTTTTACAGATAGAGCAGTTTTTAAATTAATTTATCTAGAAACGTAAAGCTTAATACTTTGTATTTTGATAGTAATAAAATAAATAAATGTATGATAATATATTGTTAAGCACTTTCTTGTTTTTGCTTTGTTTTACTTTACCTTTTCTCCACCCTTTTCACTTTATTTCTCTGCTGAAAGCCAACAATATCCATGTGAGAAACAAAACATACCTGGGGTCTTTACCACGTGGACAATGGCATTGTTGTTTGAATCAACTGAGTAGGTGAAATAGAACCAGCAGTCATCAATATCCTTCTCTTTGCAATGAGACTGTGCTTTATAGTCTCCAGGCTGTGGCAACTTCTCTCTATGGTCTACTGGTGTCAAGCTAAAATGTGAACACTCTTCTTCACAGGTGTCCTTCTTTCCTCCTCTGTTAAAAGCTCTGCACTGCACACAGTCCCTAATGCAAGTCAGATACAAGATACATCAGAATAAAATTAGTGTGGCAGTTTAGCATGCAGGAAGAACACAAAAGTTAAACAGAGGTTGAGTTCCAGTCCTCTTTAATTTTCAAACACAGCTGAAATGGAACTGCAGACACATTTTCCCTACCACTGCATTGGCTGCATCTTCCTTTTTCTTTTCAATACAGCATCTTTGATCCATTAAGAGCATCTTTGATCCATTAAGAGAGCATCCAGAAGCCTGCTTAGCAGGGCCTATATTACACTGCACTCAGTGGAATAAGAGAGAAAGGGAGGTGGACAAGGATCATCCCTGAGCCTGCTCCAGCTGGACTTTCCCCACAGAATCATCTTCCATCATGCAGCCTACTGAAATTATTTCAGGAGAGGCAGGCGAACAAGAAAGCATCAGTGAACATAACAGCAAAAAACATGAGTCTATTCAAGGATAACTATGAAAAATGTTGGTCTGAAATTAAGAGAGACTTGGATACTTGGACAAAATTGAAGCTTTCTTTGTTAGGCCGAATTGCTGCTATTAAGATGAATGTATTGCCAAAAATGTTGTTTTTGTTTCAAACATTACAGATTGTGGACAAAACGGAGTGCTTCCGGAAGTGGCAGAAAGATATATCTAAATTTGTCTGGCAGGGCAAAAAGCCCAGAATTAAGTTTAAGATATTAACAGATGCGAAAGAAAGAGGGGGCTTTGCCCTGCCAGACTTAAAGTTGTACTATGAAGCCGCAGCTTTCTGCTGGCTAAAAGACTGGCTACTTCTCGAAGACACTGACGTACTGGACCTGGAAGGTTTTAACAATGCTTTTGGTTGGCATGCATACTTATGGTATGACAAAGTTAAGATCAATAAGGCCTTTAAGAACCATATTGTCAGGAAAGCAGTGTTTAATGTCTGGACAAAATATAAAGACTTATTGGAAAATAAAACTCCAAGGTGGCTTTCACCTCTGGAGGCTAAGGCCCGAAAAAGACCCAATATGGAGGCCAAATGGCCAAAATATTGGGAAATATTAGAAAAAGATGGAGACAATTGGAAATTGCAGAGTTTGGAGAAAATGAAGGATAAGGTGCGAGACTGGTTACATTATGCTCAGATTAAAGAAGTTTTTAAAAATGACAAAAAGTTAGGGTTCCAGGTGGAGAAATCGAAGTTAGAAACAGAATTGTTAGAACCAAAGACCAAGGTACTATCTAGAATGTATAACTTGCTGCTAAAATGGAATACACAAGACGAAATGGTTAAATCGGCTATGATAAAATGGGCACAGGACATTGGGCATAACATTATGTTTGAGGACTGGGAAAGGTTGTGGACCACTGGGCTGAACTTCACCGCATGTAATGCTCTGAAGGAAAATGTAATGAAAATGATATATAGATGGTACATGACCCCAGTTAAACTTGCCAAAATATACCATTCGTCTGATAATAAATGTTGGAAATGTAAAGAAAATGAAGGAACATTCTTTCACCTCTGGTGGACATGCCCTAAGGTGAAGGTCTTCTGGGAAATGATATATAATGAGCTGAAAAAGGTATTTAAGTATACCTTCACAAAGAAACCAGAGGCCTTCCTTCTGGGTATTGTCGGCCAGAAGGTGTTAAAGAAGGATCGAACATTTTTTATGTATGCAACAACGGCAGCAAGGATTCTCATCGCAAAAAACTGGAAAACTCAAGATCTACCCACAGTGGAAGAGTGGCAGATGCAGCTGATGGACTATATGCAACTGGCCGAGATGACTGGCAGAATCCGTGACCTGGGAGAAGAGAAGATGGAGGAAGACTGGGAGAAATTCAAGATGTATCTACAAAAACATTGTAATTTGGCTGAATGTTAAGAAGGATGCTAGATTATAAAAAACTGGCCACCACTAAACTAGATTTAAATTTGATGATAAGTGAGACTAAAGAAAATATAAAATTTTTTGGAAGAAGTGCTAGATTATATTTGAATGAGTGGACATGAGATTGTAAACAAGTTGATAATTTGTTTGGAAAAAATTTTTAACGATGTAAATGGGAGCGGGAGACGTGAGGGAGTCCAAAGAAGTGATGAAATTGTTGTGACAGAAGTAAGATCGTTTATTATTTGTGCATTTATATTTAAAAACTTTAATAAATATTTATAAAAAAAAGAAAGCATCAGTGCCTGCTCCAACTGGACTGTCACCTCCCCCACATCCTGGGTTTTCTGCCACCAAGTAAGTACTACATGGAAAGGATCCTGATGAACTATTATATTTTAATGCTGTTGTGATTTTATTAATAGATTTTCATGTTATTTCCAAGCCAACTTGGAAGGAGGACTGCATCCTGAAAGGCAGCATATTAAAAAAGAAAGGAAGAAATTTAGCATATTTAAAATACATTCTAGTAATAGGTATTCAGCAACTGAACTACAATGCTGTGAAATAGCTGGGTGCACTCAAGTGCAGTTTTTACACAGATTTAAGATATTCTAAAAAGGTAAAGGTAAAGGGACCCCTGACCATTAGGTCCAGTCGTGACCGACTCTGGGGTTGCGGCGCTCATCTCGCTTTATTGGCCGAGGGAGCCTGCGTACAGCTTCCGGATCATGTGGCCAGCATGACTAAGCCACTTCTGGCGAACCAGAGCAGTGCATGGAAACGCCGTTTACCTTCCTGCCGGAGCGGTACCTATTTATCTACTTGCACTTTGATGTGCTTTCGAACTGCTAGGTTGGCAGGAGCAGGGACTGAGCAACAGGAGCTCACCCCATCATGGGGATTCGAACCACCGACCTTCTGATCGGCAAGTCCTAGGCTTTGTGGTTTAACTGTGGTTTAACGCACAGCGCTATCCGCGTCCCCTTAAGATATACTAGTTGGCTTTAAATGGTATCTGCAAGTGCAGGTACTATTTATTTTTTAAATTGAAAAGCTACACACTTCAGTATACCCAAGAAAAAAACCCCAAGGCAGTTTACAACAAGAAAACCAATATAATAAAACACTAATTACCAATAATTTATGCTCCAGCTTTAGAATTTTTTGTTTGGGGGGGGGGGAGGGAGAGAGAAAGCAAAGCAAAAACATGGGCCACAAGAAACAGCTCCTTGTACAAAGGGGAACACAAAAATTCCCCTGGAGCAATTTGAAAATATCCCAGCAGGAAGTTAAAAATCCAAAAGCCTTACTTGTGCTCTGCACAAACTCCAGGACAGGTTGGGCACAATTCACATGTTGGCCCCGTAAATTTGGGATCTGTGCAGTTACAGACTCCACACTTGCAGATTCCTCTGCCATTACAGATTTGTCCATTTCCAGCTACACATGGGGTGGTATCCATGTAACAATCACAAGCAGAGCCTGTATAATTTTCTGCGCATTCACACTCACGACATTTACATTCACCATGTCCTGCAATAAAAAGATAGGTATTTAGTTTCTATAAAGCACATGAAATTGAACATCAACAATTGCCATAATCGGATTTAATTTGACAGAGGCATTCAAAGCTGATTCCTACTACCCCAGTAAAGGAATAGATCATGTGACTTCTATTTCAACCACAAGATCCCATACTGCAAGTCTCTTCCACAGTTCCAAGGAGAGGACATGCTGTAACACTAATCTCCAAAGGCCAACTCTATAGAGACAATGGTGTCCTGTCTGCAGGATATGAGGTCCACATTGTAGCCCTACAAATTTCTATGAGATTAATGGAGAACTGCTATGAGCGTGCTTTCATAGAATGAGGTTTGGTAAAAGTTGGGTCTTGCATGTTGTGGCCATACATGACTTGGCCATCTGACTGTAGTAGAGCATAAGACCTTGGTCTGCCTCAGAGGCCAGCAAACTTGAGAACAATGTGCCTTTAGAAAGCAAGGGCAGAAAATCATTGTTGCTGAACAATTTTGAGGTTCATCTTGCATGCTATTATCTAACTACTCACTCTGCTTGTCCACTGGCAGTTTGCTAAGAGTGCTGATTTTAGATTGCACTGTCACTTGGAGCTCCTAATCAGAATATTCTCCTTTCAAAATGGTGTCAAAAGTTGGCACAAAGGTAAGGGATTAATGGTGTTTGGCAGGTTCCTCCCCATTTTATCTCCCTAACCTGTACTGTCCAAAGTGGACAGTTTTGGCTCTCTCTGTAATCTATCAAGTTGTACTCCCACTGAATGGCTCCCACCACAGCAAGGGCCAGCATGCACTGCCTCTAGATCACAAGAACTGGAGACATTGTGGGCACTGGAAGTCCCTGTGGCAGCCAGAGCAGCTGTATAGGGTCTTCGATTTAGGGTCTTTGACAATACTTAGTTGTAGGCTCAGTGATTACTCATTTCCCAGTTGGCCCCCTGAGCCAGAAAATAAGAGGAAAAGCAAAAGTGGAGAATAAAAGGTTTGTTTGTTTGTTAAGGCAAAAAGGAATGATTCAGAAAAAAGGAGTAGGAAATAACAGAAACCAACAAAAAGGGCCAAAGGAAGTACACACTGTAGATAGAGGAGCTGCAGCTGAACAACTTGGCCTGGGTAAGATAGGACCAGATCTGGTGGTTGAATTCTAGACCACATAACCCCTGCCTTTTACTTGATGTCTCTCGTAAATTTATAAATTAAAGTCTTGTGAAGGCATATAATAAGGGCTACAGTGTATGATTCTCTTCAGAAAAAGCCTCTCTCCTTTTACTAATAGTATTACTGTGTACGGTATTGCACAGCAGAGCATCGCAAGCCAAGAAGATCTCCTCCCAAATGTTAGGCTCTCATGCTTAGAAATAAGTACAGGACTGCATCCAAGCATTCCCCTCCCTCCAGAGGAACTTCTGAATCCTTAAAGTTTAAAAGGGTCAGTTCATTACCTCCACAAATCAAGCCATCAGAGCGATCACAGTTGAAGTTATCACATTCGCAAAACCGGCCAGAGTAGATCTCATTTGCATTCTCTCTCTTCCTGCACACACACTGTCCACAAATACATTCTCCATTGTTACTACATATTTCTGAACTGTTTGCTGGTCTACAGGTGCCTGACATATCTTCACTGTTTACTTCATCCATGCTGCATTCACAGAGCTTTCCAATACGTCCTGGTTTACACCTAAAAGAGAAAATGGTTCTCATTACTAAACTGTTAACTAAAATCAATGCAAAACTTTCTTTCCCCTTATATACATATTGAGAAGGGGGTGGGATGAGATACTGGTGCATAGATACAGGAAACAGTCTCTTTCACGAGAGCATGATTCATCCTAGAGGCAGACGTTCCGAAACTGAAGAACGGCAGTTTGGGGAAGCTGCTGAATGACTCTTCTACTAACTTCATTAATATAGCAGATGCTACTAATTGCTGTAAAAATAATATAAATGCTAATTTATTCCAAAGGTGAAATGAGGCACATGCCTGCTTGACACAACAGACATTCATTTTTCTATGCTAGAAAGGTCTTGAAGAATGGTCTGCTACAATTGCACTTAAGAACAGGTCCAATCAGCCTGCAACAGTATTATGGTAATATTCACCACTTATATCATCATCATTATCTATTTGTTTATTGCCCACCTTATTCCCCACAGGACTCAAGGCAGCTTACAGATAAAAACAACACCCCTAAAGTATGTAGCATTTTCAAAACGCTATTTTCTAAGTTAAAACAGGAAAGGTAGTCCATGCCCAGCAGGCTCAAAATACAGGATACAAGAGGAAAAAGAATTAGGAGCAGAGGAGGAAGTGAGCATTGTAGCACAGTCATTTCTCGCAGGGAGGAGAAAGGAAGCTCCTCGCAACCATTTCTTCTCTGCCTGATAGGTGGGGGCCATGTTCCTCTTCTCCCTGACATGATCATCATCGGGGTGTGTTGTAGCCTCCCTGTCTACTTAGTGGCAGAGGCCACATAATGCTCCCCTTCAGTTCTACCAGTCTGTTTTCAGTGCCTCTCTCTCTTTGAATGTTTTTGAGGGCCCAAAGGCAGGAATGTTCACTTTAAAAAAACAAAAACAAAACAAAAAAACAGTGTGGTCAAAATTACTTTTGGAAATACATGGGAATTTAAAGATCCTGGTAGGAATAAGCAGTCGGTGTTCATGGGGGAAAGGAAGGCAGGAGACTTTTTCAGAGAGGTACTCTTTCTTTAATTGGTCCGTTGCCGGATCTTTCTCTCTTGCTTTTTCCTGAGCATTCATCTCTGTTAGCTTATTTCTAAGGGTCTCCAATCTTCCCAAGATCTCAGATTGGGCAAGGAAAGGCAACAATCCAAACTGATTTATTAATGCCTTTTCTTCTGGATAGAAGTTATCAGTCCCCTCATTAGGCAGTCTCATCTCCTGTCTTAGTTTCAAGGGCCCTTGCTCAATGTGTTCCAGTTTGTCTTTTGAGTGTCCTCTCTCCTCCTTTGATTTACAAGTAAATCTTATCTCAGCTGTCGTAATATCATCAGGAAGCAAATTCAAACATGTGCTGTTTTCAAAAAATCTTGTTACCGTTATCCTTTTCTTTAACAGCAAGTGTCTTGATCTATATATATATTTGGCCAAGTTTTGGTCTTTGAAGGAGGCAATCACTCGCAGGGAGTATCCATTGTAGAATATGAAATCTACTGAGGTAATGTCATTTAATCTTATTTTCGGAGGGGCCAGTATGGGATGACTGAAGGTACCTGAAGGCCCAGCATTGAAATACAAATTTCATGCTTGCTTAAGGAGCTGACTTGGGTTCCCTTCCCTTTATTCATACTTTTTTCCTATATGAGGAGAAAGGACACACAACTTCTCTTTGTGTAAGGATTATGTGGCACAGGAAGGAAAGAGGCTAAGAAAGAAACAAGGACGGGAAATGGTCCAAGCTAAGCAAACAATGAAGTAGCGGGGGGTAGTGAGAGAAAAATGAAATAATGATTACATTGACCTGCCAAGCAAGGGGAAGTGGGTGAAGACGCAGTGCAGAAACAGCAGGAGATGGGAAAATGAGAGGCAGGTGGTGGAGTGAATGATGAATGAAAAAAAATGAGTGAAGGGCCTTTTAAAGTAGGAGGAAAGGGGGAGTGGCAGAGAATAGGGACTCCTGTGAGTTCTCCAAAGCATCTGTTTTCAGTGTCGAGGCTCAACCCTGAAGCATGTGAGGAATACATGGAGGTTCTCCTGAGCTGGTGACAGCACATTCCCTTCAGCGCTGATTCCACCCAAGAATCAGGGAAAAATATTAATATTTATCTACCTGCAGGCACCACACTCAAATGTTCCATTTCCAAAGAAGCAAATAGGGCTGTCTGGAATTCCGTCCTTGTGACATTCACATTCACAGATGAACTCCAGATTAATTTCTACCTCTTCAGTGAAACCTAGTGGCTTGATTTTAATGGTTTCACCCTGCCCCTTTTCTGGACACTGGTTGGCTGTTACTTTAATCTCAAAGCTAACCTGTAAGGAAAATAAAGAGTACATAGGTAAATTGTTTGACACTGATTAGAGGGGGTGAAGCAATAGCACACTGATTCCAGAATGCAGAAAGTTACCTCATCTCCAATTGAAATGTTGGAGCACTTTCTTCCTTCATCTCCTGTACCATTCACTCCATTCTTGCAGAAAGATTTATATTCAATTGTGACTTCTTTTGGTAGTTTGTTGTTTTCCAGAATGACTTCTGAAGACAATGACTAACACAAAAGTCAAGTAGTTTAGTGAAGGATAATGGAACATGCAGCCCAACTTCATCTGGAAAGCCACAGGTTTTTCTACTCTGTGGTCTCCCAGATGTCCAAACAGTTCCTTAAAAACACTTGGAAAATACTCTCTTGCAAGAGATACTATCTAGTCCTTTTAAAACGTGCATTTCTGAAGGGACTACAGTGGTACCTTGGTTCTCAGACACCTTGGTACTCAAAACAACTTGGAACCCAAACACTGCAATCCCGGAAGTAAGTGTTCCTGTTTGTGAACTTTTTCCAGAAGCTGAACGTGCTCCGTTTTGAGTGCCACACTTACGTTTTGAGAGTTATGCTGAGTTCTGTCTGTTTTTGCTATTTATTTTGCATTTTTGTGGCTCATTTCTTGTTTTGTTTTTGTTACTGTGTGGAACCCAGTTCAGCTACTGATTGATTGTGTGACATTGTTTATTGCTTTCATTTTATGGTTCAGTGGTCTCGTTAGATAGTAAAATTAATCTTAAATTGCTGTTTTAGGGGTTGTTTTTTAAAGTCTGGAACAGATGAATCCATTTTGCATTACTTTCTATGGGAAAGCGTGTCTTGATTTTGGAACAGACTTCCAGAACGGATTAAGCTTGAGAACCAAGGTACCACTGTATTAGTTTTCTCTGTATCTTGACACAGCAAGTTTTGAACTAGTGTTACCATTTTCTCGTGGGTTTTGTGCAGCCAGCATCATTGTAGCTTACAAAATGGATAAAAGAGATTGATAAAATTGTATTGCTGATAAGATCAGCACTGCTATTTTCCTCTCCCAACTCCTCCCCGGAAAAACCACACAGAAACGTATTGTAAAGGACTGCAGACTGTTTATAGGTTAAAATCAGCACTTTGAACTGGGTCTGGAAACTAACTGACAGCCAGTGCAGTCAAGCCAGGACCAGTGTAATCTGCTCAAACCTGTCTTGCCCTGTGAGCAAGGTCTCTGGGTGGCTAGAATGGGAAGCTACCAACTCTTTTTATACTACATATACAACTCAGAACCTCATGTGCTTAAATAAGGGATGGGGAACCTCCAGCCAGGCCTCCCCATTTGGCACAAGAGTCCAAGCCATGGCTACCTGCCCTACACTTAATGTTGTATGTGACAAGTGTGGGGCACATAAAGGCAGGGCTTGGTAAAAGGTGCTTTGAAGCTGATCATCAGTTCTGGAGAAGCACTGCACAAAGGGTTTCTTCAGTGCTGACCATCAGCTGACTGATGGCAACAGAGAAATACTGCACATATTTTTTGCTTATACATTTGATTTCAAACCATGCAAGCGAAGATTGCCACTGCAACATCAGGTGATTGACAAGGGGGCGGCCCTGTCCACCTGTCAACCTTGACTTGTGTGCATATGTATATGTGGCCAGGTCCGGATCCCCACTGGGGAATTCAACAAAATACATCCTTTATTGTATATAAAACACATTGTCTTTGGGTGTATGTGGCGATAATGAAAACTGGTGAACTCACATTGTAGGCATCAATTATCAGTTGAATCACGTTACTGGAGTTTGAAGAGAGTGTTCCCACTGCAGATTTTGGAATCAAATTCTTGAGCTCCTTTACATGAGAAGAGTGAGAAAAACATTCAGTTAAAATCATAAGCAGCACATAGATTAATTCTATACACAAAATGCAATTTATAGAAAACCATAAAAAAGGTAAAGGACAGTTAAGTCCAGTCCCCTGACAGTTAAGTCCAGTCGTGAACGACTCTGGGGTTGCGGCGCTCATTTCGCTTTACTGACCAAGGGAGCCAACATTTGTCCGTAAACAGTTTTTCCAGGTTATGTGGCCAGCATGACTAAGCTGCTTCTGGCGAAACCAGAGCAGCGCATGGAAATGCTGTTTACCTGCCCACCAGATCGGTACCTATTTATTTTAAAAGACAGCTGAAGGTGGCCCTGTTTAGGGAAGTTTTTAATGTCTGATGCTGTATTGTTTTTAATATTTGGTTGGAAGCTGCCCAGAGTGGCTGAGGAAACCAGCCAGATGGGCGGGGTATAAATAATAAAATATTATTATTATTATCATCTACTTGCACTCTGACGTGGTTTCGAACTGCTAGGTTGGCAGAAGCTGGGACCGAGCAACGGGAGCTTATCCCGTTGTGGGGATTCGAACCGCCAACCTTCCGATCGGCAAGCCCTAGGCTCAGTGCCACCCGTGTCCCATATAGAAAACCATAGTTATACAGAATTCAATTTCTCAAGTTTCTAACACATGCACAGAACAGGGGTGGGGCAACTGCAACCCATCAACTCTCTCTACATTCCCACCTAGGGTGGGTGGGGGTAAATACCATTATTGTCTAGAGAGCACCATTGGTTGTGTGGGTGGAGGCATTTTCAGGCTGGGGAATCTCAGCTGGTGAGGGAAGGGACTCTATAGAAGCTTTTGTCACTTGCTCTTACCTTGTAAACTGGTTGAAATTCTTGTGTAACAGCAAATATTATCTGAATATTATTGTCACTTAGCTTCTGAACAAGGTGTGCAATGGAGGGATAATCCTGAAGAATGAAGTTTACTTTTTATATATACGTGAATTTCACACACAATAACAGTCTTATATACAATTTTCTATACAAACATAAGCAAGAGCAAACATAAGAGTCAAAAACATTTTTTAAAAAAGCAATCCATCAACTCTCATTAACGGAAGCCTCTAATTCTCAGATTCTTCATTCTTATCAAAGCATTACTTAGGCTTTTTCTTCTATTTTGCCAGTTAAATAAATGTTCTCCAGTTCTTGGGTTTCTCTCTGGATTCAGAACAGGAGTTTTAGCAAAGTAGGATAACTTGGTTTTAAAATAGGCAAACCAAACCTGGCATTCTTCCTCCATGAAGAAAAATGTGAGGGCTACTATAACAAAATTAAAAATCTCTACATGTTTTTACATACAAGCTCTGCTAGCACTGGTCCATGAAAGCTTACAGACCCTGCTATTTTAAAATTATAAGCTAAACTTTTAATGGGTGTTCTTCTCAAAGAATTCTTCTACATTGGGGGGGGAGTATACTGGGATTGTCTCCTATTTCTACACGTGTGTATATTTGCATGTGCGTGTGTGTGTGAGAGAGAGGGGGGGCACACATACACAATAACATACATGTAAACACAAAATAAAACATTCTCTTAAGCATACTTACATAATAATGGCTCATTGTGTACATATTGTTATCTAAATGACATCGCCCGTCATTTGGCAAGACAATTCCTCCAAGTTTCCCATCTCCAGCAAAATGAAATCCAGCATCCGTAGAAAATACCAACAACCGAGTGACATTTCTCCATCCAAGTTTTGACTTGAAAAGAAATTACATATATATATATATATATATATATATATATATATATATATATATATAAGCATAGATCATTGTGAAAGAATATGGTAGCAGAGAAAACTGAAAAATGAGTGATCAGTATTCCCATGGAGTTTTAGCAAATGGAAAGATATAAATAAGCTACCTTCCCATCACTACTGTACAGTTTTGATAGTAGCTTCAGGAACATGTGCATGACATAAAAACATAGTGTGGGAAGAAGCCACCTGAACACACCCGGAATTGACAGCTGGGATGTGTTGGCACTAGGATACAGTTTCTCCAGCCTATGGTCAAGAGGCATGCAGAAATTACCATGCAACCTTTGCAACTGGAGGTTGACTCAGAAAGCTTCAAAGCAAGAGAGGGGAAGGATTCCATTTGTACACTGAAGTCACCTTCCCAATTCCCTCTGAAAATTGCTGGCACCAGTCATCATGGTACTTGGGCATCCAGATCAGAGTTCTGGTCCAGGGTTTTACTCTATATATTTACCAGCAAAGTGCGTCTGGGGAGAGGTGGGGTGGGGGACATGAGCAGGGTTTTCTCAAAATACACTGCTAGCTAACAACTACTAGAACTGAAAATCAGCAGCTAGACTTTATAGGAGCAAGACTAGAAGCAGTAGAAGAGAGGGTCTGCAAATCATAGACTGGTGACTGAAACCTTTTGTTGTTGTTGAACAGAGAGAGAGAGTACACAATGACTATGCCTTTTGTTTCCTGTGCAAGAGCTGCAACAAACAAACCCTTATGAGTACACATGTGGTTGAATGCCTTTTAAGGATCCCCACTGGTTTTTGCTACTTATCACTGTACCTTTTCAACATTTGTGTCCAGGAAGTTAAATTAACACTTTTGATCCATTAAATCTGAATAACAGCCAAGGGTCTACAAGTCAATTGCATTTCTAGTAATATCCAAAAGAAATGAAAATACACTTACACCACAAACAGCAACCTGCATTATTGCATCAAATCCACCTTCAGGAGAATCCAGATTGCCAGAAATCTGTTGGTCACCTACAAGCTTGTTGAACAGATTTCCATCGCTGGTAAAGTTGAGTACATTCCTGTAGCTAAAAGGGCTTGTACAGTTAAGGTCAACGGTGCATGGGTTCTTGAGTTTGGCTGGTGTAGTACTAATATAAGGCATTACAGTTTTTTCAACAAAAGAGCCAAATCCTGAGAGAGAGGGGGGGAGGGACATACAATGGAACTCTATTAGTTCTGAGAGCAATAGAAAGCCCTATAGAGAAGCCACCAAGTTGCAGGGCAGGTTGCACTCCAGCAAAAGACATTCGTTTTCATCAGGAAACAATGGGAAGCTTGGTCTGCCAGGTAATGAAGTGAAGTGTCCAGGAGGAAGTGGTTCTGAAGGGTCAGAACTCACCCTTAGCAAGGGTTATACTGAATGTCTTCTACACAGCAGACATGTTTGGAAACCCGGAGAGGCTATCTGGCTGTCATGTGGGTTTCTTTTGTGCATGTGTTCATCCCAAAGAAGCAGGACATATTGCCTGGAAGGAGTGCTATGAACTGGGACCATGTAGACACTTTACTTTCTCAAGAGGCTGTATATGAAACCCAGTAGGAATTCCAATATTTACATAGAAACCAATCAACTTTGGGTTGTATTCAACCAAGTCCTACTTAAGAGTAGATCCACTCAAACTGCTCATTAGCTTTGAATATTATGTGTTAAGTTTGTACATGACTTAAGTTATCTTCAGAACAAAAGCATTGACAATAAACTTGATTAACTTAAGTCTACTTATCCCAATTAGTCTACTGTGAGTATGCCTTAAACTTGATGCAACCTATTATAATCCTTGCTTCCACTAGCTTGCATATAGGCTCTCAGGTTTGCTCTATCCAAATCTGTTTTTATCCAGCAGCAATCTAATACAGAATCTATGTTATAAAAGTATGCATTTTCTTCTCCTAGTACAAACTTACTAAATCATGTTTATATTTCTGAGCACATGCATATTACACATGTATATTTCTCTTTACATTTTGACATGATAAACAGAACTTTTCTAAAGAAAAGCAAGCCCTAATTTATAATGATTTTAAACAAAATTATTACCAATTCGAAAATCTGAAGTTATATTCTTCATTTTACTCATGAGAGAAGTTCCAAGGCTTTTCACATTCTCCAAGTCATCTTTCATAGAGTAGGAGAGATCCATAAGGTAATAAAGATCAATGGGATAATCTTCAGCTCTCTTAAATTTTAATGAAAATGTCTGTGGTTCCCCTAATCCCAGAAAAAGAAATAAAAGTTTTAAAGCAAAAATTCCATAATGGCACTAGACAGTAAGTACGCTAAACATACAAGTGCAATGACACTTCCACCCTATGCTTAGTGCCTCTGTCTTGCTAGAATATATCCTTGAGCTGTGAAGCCGCCTCTTCCTTGCCTGGATGGAGGGCAGAGATCTGTGTGTGAGGAGTCAGCTTATTTTAAAACTTCTTTGGCATTGCTGGAAAATAGTCCACTGTATGAAGTCACACCTGTTGCTCCACCCACATTTGCCTTTGGCCCTGCACACCACTGGCACGTGGCCCCCAGAAGATGGCCCTTTATTCCAACATAAGGGGCGGGTTCGTGGCCTTGCCACGCAAATATAGCTCTGAGAGGGACATTGGGATCTCCTAACAAGGATACTTTGGGAGAAGCCATGACTGCTTCAAGTGGTATGATCATGACTTCAACATACAGTGCAGATGGGGCCCAAATCTACTTAGGAGGATACTTCCAATTGGATAATCCAGTTGCTGTTTCCAATTGTAAACACATTTTTGTGTACATTTCCAGTTCCTGCTCACTAGGCACTCCAAAATATGTATCACGGTTATCAATGCCTGGGGCACGTTCTGTGTTTCCTCTGAGCAGTTCCAAAGCACTTTCAGGGTGAAGAAAAGCATTTTTGACCCCAAATGAACCTTAAACCATTTATGCATGTACCAAAATTGTTCAGAAGGCCCCAATATTCTGAAATTATCCCACACCATGTTTCATGAAGACTGGTCATTTAAGAGCTTCAGATCCGTTTCCTGAATAGGGTAAGTTGAATGTTCATGTGCAAGTGTCTGTCGAAAGGAATTTGAGTTGCCGTTCTGACCAATGCTTGCTCAACATACTTATACAATATACTGGCAATATACTTAAGGTGGGGAAACTACTAGAAAATCAAGGTACAATGGCTTGATCAAGGTACAACGTTCCCACCTCAGTTGAAGCTGGATCGATCTCTATCTATCTATCTATCTATCTATCTATCTATCTATCTAAATGTTTTGACAGTTCTAGTCAATTTCTTGAATAATGGTGAGAACATAAGGAAAAAGACATCACTGTTAATCTGACATCCTTACCTATTCGCAGCTTCAATTGCACTTGCTGTGGTTGAATCTGAGTAATGTCTTCCGGTTTAAGATTCTCAGCAGCCCCTTTGACACGATTGGTTACTTCCTTGTTTTTCGGCATAGCTTGTGAACCTCTGGGATTCTCTATTTCATCTGGAGGGCAGCCCTTAGTTTTTAAAACTTCCAAATCATCACATTGTGCTGAAGTAGATTCTCCTTCTTGTAAGAAGGTCTAGCAAACATAAACAAAATCAGGTTCTAAATTGTTCACAGTATGTTCATCTCCAACTATACTACCACCGTGGTTCATTCAGCATACGATTCAAAACACCATTGACATTTTAAAAACCAAATCTGATTTTCATTTTGTATTACTATATTAGTTGCAGGAGGGGATCACTTTGAGTAAAGGTATGTTTTCAGAAATGCAAAGATACACACAGCAGGGTACAGCAAAGTCTAATTGTTAATTTTGTACTAAACTGTAATATTGTTCCAAATGTTATCTTAGCTGTCTTACTATTTTTAATAGCTCCTTGGAAGATGATTGAAAGCAGCATAAAAATGGAATGGAATTCAGCAATGTTCTAGTGATGAGCAGTTCAGAGTAAACTAGCTTGACAGTAGTTTTCAAGAAAGATGCTGTAAGCGGGCTTGGTAGGTTTCAAAGCTATCACCTGTCCCTGCAAGGAAGTCCTGGGGGAAGGGTTGAGATGCAAGGGCCTAGCAGAGCTACCAAAAACAGGAGACAGCTGCAGGATGGGCAGGGCAGACTGTAAGGGCACAGACTGAGAAAAGGAGTCACGACACCGGTGTGGGCGTGGGTCACGGTTGCAACCACAAGGAGAGGAGGAGAATGAAAGAGATGTGAGGCAGACGTCCTGGCATTTGAAAGAAAGGGCTCTTGCTTCCAGCAGAGGGGTTGTGATGGAGCAGTAAAGCCAAAACCAGCTGGGCTCTTGCCAGGAGCCAAGTGCCAGAGAGGCAGAGGAGACATGGCAGGAACTGAACTTGAGAGACAACACAGCCAGAAAAACAGCCCAGTTGCGGGACAAAAATAAGTGTTTAGTCCAGGCACAAAAAGAAAGAGCCAACAGCAAATCTGATGGGGGGCCTGCACATTGTCATTGTTAGTGTGCCTGCAACCGTGAGGAAGAGACCAAAACAAGGAAGGTTTTATACATAATTTTGGCGAGATCACTTCTGAAGGGAATGAGGGAGTAATGCATTCGTTTAATGTAGAGCTACCCCATCACAGCTCTCAGTCCTGGAGGACCTGCCCCCTGCCTTGAAAGCCCTTTTTCACCTGGCCTGAGAGCTACAAAAGCTGAGGCTGCTGAACAGAATCCTGGGTTGGGGTGGTTTTGGGCGGGGGGAGCAAGGAGTTGTTGCTGTTGATTTATTGTATCTTTATTTTAGATATTGTTGTGATATATGTGAAACTGTTCTGTTTGGTTGTGTTCTTTTAAAATTGATTTATTCATTGTTTTTGACTCCTTTTGGTATAATGTTGTTATGTATTTTTTCATGCTGTAAGCTGCCTTGAGCATGGTTAGAAGGATGAAAAGCAGCATACAAGCAAAATTATGTATGTATGGATGGATGGATGCGTACCTTCAAGTGTGGAGGATGCCAAAGTAAGATTCTTTTCTCTTGGAAATAAGTACACTATACAGATAATTGAACAATCTTTTTTGCATTACATTCTCCATTAAATTATCTTTCCATTGGGCTGACAGCATTTCTCTGGGGTCTGAGGAAGAGGTGTTTCACATCAGCTACTGCTTGACCTTTTTAAACGAGAGATGCCAAGGGCTGGGCCTGAGACCCTCTCCATGCAAAGCGTAGGACTCTGCCACTCAGCTATGGCTCGTTCACCCTATTTTAAATATATAGGAGCCCCAGAGGAAGATGCCAGACAGGTTCCTGAGGAAGTACACTCAAAGCAGCCCATCCGAGACCCAGAATGGAACAGTGAGTCATTGCTGTCTGCTGGTTTACATGACCACACAACCAAACAGCCAATACCTGACACTTTGCATGTAAAATCCAATGAAGAACCATTATTATATGATACAGCATAAAAGCAATTTGTGTTTTATCACTTTCACACACACAGATGTGGCTGGAAGCAATTTCTGTAAAAGGATGACCAGGAGGATAGGAACTGCTCTTTGCTGTATCTGTTAGACAGCCCAGTTCATACATTGTATTTATCCCCTGAAGTTTAGTGGGAAAACACCAGTGAACAAAACAGCAAACCAAGTACAAATTGTGCAAACTAGCAATGGCCCTAGAAAGGAACTATTAGAATTAACAAGCAGTGGAAAAACAAAAAGGGACCAAGTTAAGTTTTGCCTTTTCTGGCTTCAACATACAACACAGCATACTACTGTAATTTATTTGACTTCTTCACTGTAAGGTTCCAAGGCAGGCTGCAGGAATTTACTATTCAACAGTTTAAAACAAATTATGCTCACAGTAGTAGAGTGGGTCCTGAAAATATACACCTCGGGTGTCAAAGGCCAGGGCAAAGTGGCAAAGCAGAATACAGGTATTTTATTTTGGAGGTTAGAAACACAGGAAGCTATTCACTGTTAGTGGAAACTGTAGCTGTCAGAAGCAGGGCTCTAGCCTAGTCTTCAACATTTTGCTTTTATCATTACAAAAAATTATACCCCACTCTTTGTCTGTAGACTTTAGGATGGGTTATGGCAATCAAAAACAAAACTATTAATGAAGGAACGTTCTTTCACCTTTGGTGCACTTGCCACAAGGTGAAGGCTTTCTGGGAAATGATATATAATGAACTGAAAAAGGTATTTAAGTATACCTTCCTTAAGAAACCAGAGGCCTTCCTTTTGGGTATTGTTGGCCAAGGGGTGTTAAAGAAGGATCGAACATTTTTCATGTATGCAACAACAGCAGCAAGGATACTCGTTGCTAAGCATTGGAAAACCCAAGATCTACCCACACTGGAAGAATGGCAGATGCAACTGATAGACTATATGGAACTGGCCGAGATGACTGGCAGAATCCGAGACCTGGGAGAGGAGACGGTGGAAGAAGATTGGAAGAAATTTAAGGACTATTTGCAAAAATATTGTAAATTGTATGAATGTTAAGGAGGATGCTTGATCACAAACAATTTGGCACCATTGAATTAGATAAAGTGAATTATGAAGACAAGTTAAATTTAGGAAAAAATCAATTTTTAGATAATGATTAGGCTAAATTAAACGTTTTAAAAAGTGAAATTAATATATCTAAAATTCAAGATATAATATTGGAAATTTAGATTGTAAGGTGGGGATAAGGTGATAAATTGCTGGATTAATTTTTTATATTTTGGAACGTAGGAGCGGGAGATGTGAGGAAGTCCAAAGAGGATAAGAAAATATGTTATAAAATGTGATATTTTTTTGTTTGTGTTGTAATAAAAAAAACAACCATTAATAAATATTTTTAAAAAAACCAAAACCAAAAACAAAACTATTAATCAAAATTAAAAAAACAAGTTGTGTACATTATGTCTTCTGGGTATCTCATGAATCAAAAGGCCTGTAAAAGATAGGCATTTTCAGTTATCTCTGTGCATGGATTTTTGTTACTTTTGCTGCTGCTCTTTCAGAGAAGTATTCAAGCATGCAAGTCCCGATCTGCAGTCTGAAATAGTACATTCCATACAGAGGTTAAACCACCTCTGTGAAATTGGGTCTAAGGATTGTATCAGAACTTAGGACTCAGGACATTCCAGAAGTCTAACTAGATTTAAAACGCACAGAAAATTCTGTTTCCCTGTCCACCTGCTTTGTCTGCAGCTAAAGTTACTGCCCTTCTAATATCACCAGGAGAATATAATTAAATCCAGACAGAGAGACTCCGGAGTGGAATGATTTTAAATAACTATGAGGGAGAACTTGGGAGGGGGCAGAGTCCTTGCCACTGGCAAAGGGAAGAGGACAAAGCCTAAGGAGACTGCATTCTTAAAATAAAAAAAAGATTTTAGTAACAGAGTGAAGAATTTATCCATTCGCCTGGTTCCAACTGCAGCTAGCAAGTGCTTCTAGCTAATCAGGGCAACGTGGATCGTTTCAGAGAATTCACCTCTCTACCCCCTTCACCTGGCATTCAAGAGACCTCAGACTATTTCATGCATACAAGTCAACTACTTATGTCCACATGACAAACACCCCTGTCCCTGTGTAGGGAAGGGGGCATGGAAAAACAGCAGTGTGAACTAAGCTATATATGGATACAGCCAGTAGTGCCAATCTGATCATTACAGTTGGAAAGTAGAAGAGCTGGGACGGGGAGAAATGGAGAACAGCGACAGCACGCTATTTGATAGATAACTTGTAAATAAGTCAATATATTTCAACTGATGCATAAGGGACACACTTATTTCTATGCTCAGTGGAGTATTAAAAGAGAGAAATGGCAAGGAATCTTTCCTTGCAAATCTGCCTGTTTGTGTACAACTCAGCTGCACTTTCTCTCCTGCTGGTCACGGGTGAGGTGGAATCCCTTCCCTGTAAATTGAATTTGTGGACAAAGCACCAAATGAGGCATCTCTTTACCCTCAAATTGCACCAGGGTCTTTTTATTCTGCTGTGTGTAACAAACAGACCCATTCCATCTCCAAATCCTCTGGCACATGCAGAGGAGTTGGGAAATAAGGCAAAGGTGTTTCACCCAGATACAAACAGGGAAACTCAAATGCACTAAGAGAAGGTCTTGCTCTTGCTACTTCCTATTGTGTTTTCCAGCCCAGGTTAACAGATGATTCTTTCAAGCAAGGGAAACACAGGGTCATTTGTTGACCTACTGGTGGGCTGGAGCAAAGATAAATTTTAAGCACCTCCCAGCCCAGCCCAGGTGACTAAATGGCCCTGCCACTCTCCTGCAGAAAGCAGTCTTTCACCTTGCACCTTACAGGAACTTTAAAGCAGCACAGAAGTCCTGCAACCCATTTAATCGTCACAGCAACCCTGAGAGGTAATTAGGTTGAGAGTGTGTAAGGTCGCCCACAGAGTTACCGTATTTTTCCTTCTATAACACGCAGATTTTTTCTCCTAAAAAGGAAGGGGAAATGTCTGTGCGTGTTATTGAGCGAATGTGTGGTCCCTGGAGCCAAATGGCGCGAGGGGAGGCAAAAAAAAATCAAATCGCGCGTCTTGGAGAAGGGAAAACTGAAAAGAGGAAGTGGCTGCTTTCCTGCATTCTGCCTCAGGGTCTTACTGCCCACCCATCTCTATTTCCTTGTTGTGTTTGCTCAAACGGAACAAAGAGCAGGGAAAGCCCCTCCCCTCCAGGCAAGCTCCGTGCTGCTGAAAACATGCAGGAGGGAGAGAGAGAGAGAGAGCGCTCGAGCTGGCTGGCTTGGGTGGGTAGGTGAGGGAAAACTTTTGCCTTCCTTTCCTCCCGTTTATACCCCTCTCCTGCATTCTTAGCCAGCTGCTTCTCTGCACACCCCTCTCGTGCTCCTTGTCCGTTCTGTGTTTTTCCTTCCCTCCCCACTTAAAATGTGGTTAAAAAGCATGGATCCTCAGGATCTTTGCATTGGGTCACCCCAAATTCAACATCAGATCACATAGCATGTCCATGGCTACAGCCTGCCCCCCAAAAATCACACACCCACTGTTGCCTGGGGCTGCAGTGGTGCAAAAACGTGGTTAAAAAGCATGGATCCTCAGGATCTTTGCATTGGGTCAGCCCAAATTCACCATCAGATCACATAGCATGTCCATGGCTACAGCCTGCCCCCCCAAAATCACGCACCCACTGTTGCCTGGGGCTGCAATGGTGCAAAAACGTGGTTAAAAAGCATGGATCTACATGGATCCTCAGGATCTTTGCATTAGGTCACCCCAAATTCACCATCGGATCACATAGCATGTCCATGGCTACAGCCTGCCCCCCAAAAATCACACACCCACTGTTGCCTGGGGCTGCAGTGGTGCAAAAACGTGGTTAAAAAGCATGGATCCTCAGGATCTTTGCATTGGATCAGCCCAAATTCACCATCAGAGCACATAGCATGTCCATGGCTACAGCCTGCCCCCCAAAATCACACACCCACTGTTGCCTGGGGCTGCAATGGTGCAAAAACGTGGTTAAAAAGCATGGATGCACAGGGATTCTCAGGATTTTTGCATTGGGTCACCCCAAATTCACCATCAGATCACATGTCTGTGGCCACAGCATGAAGCACAAAAATGATACATCCACTGTTTCATTCAGAATGTTTTTTCCCTTGTTTTCCTCCTCTAAAAACGAAGTGCGTGTTATGGTCAGGTGCGTGTTATAGAGCGAAAAATACGGTAAATGGCCTGAGTAGTGATTAGAAACAGAGTCTCTGCATTCTTATTCCAGCACTAACCATTAGACCATACTGGCTCTCAAAAACCTTTCCATGTGCACAAAAGCATCTTCCAAAGGCACCAGGGGATCATTAAAACAAGGAAGGTTATTTCTGAGAAAAAAATCTTTGCTGGTCTTGATGCTGCTGCCAACACTGTTTCCTACCAGTTCCAGAATAACAGTGACAACAACAACAACAACAACAACAACAACAACAACAACAACTTAACCCCCAAGCTAGGAATTGTTAGTCACAAAGCCAATCTTAAACATACATGACAGTCTCCACATCTCCACCACCAAAATTTTAACTGCAGACTTATTGTTCACATCTGCTCTGCACTTTGTAGAGTCTAACACTGACCAAAGAAACCTGTAGCTTTCATTTGCAGCTTATTTATCAATGCAAATGAGTGTATCATAAAAAGTTATTGAATGTATAAGAATAGCTACAGATAACATGAAATAGGAAACAATATATTGCAAAGGAAATATATTTTCTAAAAATACGTACTGCATTTTTGCACCATCCACAATTTGGTCCAGCTTGTATACAATCAGCACATGATTTAGCATTAGCTTTTATACAATTGCTCCCACCTATAAGAAAATGCAAAGGTTTTTTTTAAACAAATGATAACACATACCTAACTTAATGTACTGTATAAGTAAATGTCTTACTAGCCATAAACTGAGGTTCAAACTAATCGTTATATCTATAATTAACATATGATTGCAAGTGTTGCTTAACAATCAATTCCACAAGTGCTCAGAGCCTAGAGGGAAAGTTGGAGCACCAATGCACATTTCTTCTGTGCCAATCATAATTCATTAATTAGGACTGCTTCAATCCTAATTAGGACTGCTTCAAATGCCATGGAACAATCCTCCACATAAGAAAAATCATGAAAACCACAACAAATTGCACATGCATTCATTGCACTACACACACGATGAAAAGGTGACGCTAATCTAGATTTTCCATTGTATGTACAAACAGTGAAATAGATGCAGGTGAATTCCAAACATAAAAGATGAAACGGCGGAACGTAAAGACATTCTGCAAGAGAAATTGCACCTGCATCTATTTCACTGCATGTTCGGAAAGGCTGTTTGGTTTTTCTTACTTGGAAGAATAAGAGGTGCATAACATTTCAAATGACCTGACATGGGACAAGAGTACAAGTTCAAGCTGTAGGTGCAGTTCAGCATCCTTCAGATGTGGCTACACTAGAGAAACAAGAGTGTGGTTCTGAAGATACAGCTCAATCTCTTCTCCAGGGCAAACATTCCTCCTGTTCATATGTCCTCTTTGCCAACAGTTTCAGAGACATGAGCAAAGAGGTTAAACCAATATGGATTCATGTTGTATGAAAGTGAAATAGGCAGCATTTGCCTTTGAATCAATTCAAAACAAGCATAGCAAGCTTACACTGGATAGCTCTGGAATTAATAGGTCACCTGCACTGTAGAATAGAAAATCAGTCTACGTTTTCTAAACCTGTACATATTTCCATTTACCTTGTTGGGCAGATCCGCAGACCACAAAGCAGCTTAATAATCCAATCCAGATGAGAAACTTGAAATTTGCCTGTAAAATAAAATATAAATAATTGAACTAGTTAACTATTTCTATTCCTTTGATACAAGCACTTATGTCAAGAGTATATACATAGCATTGTTAACTGCATTGTAAAAAGAAGGTTATACATATACAGTCACTGTTTAAAATGTTTCAGTAAAAGCAGAATGAATACTGTATTCTGTCCTCTGGAAGCAAAGCTCTACAGATCAGAAATAGGCATGAAAAACACAGCATAGAAAAACAGAGACAAACACACAGATCTCATGTAACAGTATTTTTTCTTTAACTGCATTTGCATGTTTGCATATGAATTACTACTTTGAGCTTTATTCATGTTTGTAGTACAGTGGAAGCTCAGGTTGCAAACGTGATCAGTCCGGGAGGCACGTTTGCAACCCACAGTTTTTGCAACCCACAATGCTACGTGTGCGCGGGTCACGATTCGGCGCTTCTGCGCATAGCACAATTTAGTGCTTCTGCGCTGAAACCTGGAAGTAACCTATTCCGGTACAGTGGTGCCCCGCAAGACGAATGCCTCGCAAGACGGAAAAGCCGCTAGACGAAAGGGTTTTCCGTTTTGGAGGTGCTTTGCAAAATGAATTTCCTATGGGCTTGCTTCGCAAGATGAAAATGTCTTGCGAGTTCCTGCGGGTTCCCCCCCCCTTTTTCTAAGCCACTAAGCCGCTTATCTGCTAAGCCGATAAGCCGTCAATGGGCTTGCTTCGCAAGACGAAAAAACCACTAGACGAAGAGACTCGCGGAACGGATTAATTTCGTTTTGCGAGGCACCACTGTACTTCCGGGTTCAGCCCGGTGCACAACCTGAAAATGCACAACCTGAAGTGTCTGTAACCCGAGGTATGACTGTATTGTATAGTTTAATTGTGGAAAGGTATTCAATACACTTAGAAAAAAACTAGAAAAGAATCCACGACATCCCCACATCACTGCAGTGATTCCAACTATAAATTTAAATACAGTGTACAGTTGTAGAAACTAACTAATACCTCTTTTATCACAAGTACATGAAGCACAGGGGAAATGTGGGTGTACCTTTTTTTTAAAAAAAAGAATTTGTTATGGGTCAGTATTGGGGGCTCTTGCATGAGAAAACGAATCTCAATTTCTCCCAACTAGGCTTGCTTTTATTAACATCTTAATTCCATGCATTTCTGATTTCTGACCAGGGAACCACGACAAAAGATCAGGGGGATGCTGGAGACATAGTGTATCTTGATTCCAGTAAGGCTTTTGACATAGTCCACCACCATAGTCTTGTGGTAAAAACAGCTGGTAAAATGTGGACTGAAGAAGGTAACTGTTAGGTGGATTTGTAGCTGGTTGACTGACTGAACCCAGAGAGTTCCTCATCATCCTGGAACTAATGATTCCTCGTCATCCTGGGGACAAATGGGGTGCCGCAGGGTTCCCTCCTGGGCCTGTTGTTGTTCATCTTTAGATGACGGAATTGAGGGGATGCTCAACAAATCTGCAGATGACACCAAACTGCCACAGAAGACAGGGTCTGGAAACCAAGTCTTATGAGGAATGGTTGAGGAAGTTGGGTATGTTTGGCCTGGAAAATAAGAGACTAAGAAGAGATATGATAGCCATCTTCAAATACTGAAAGGGCTGTGACATGGAAAATAGAGAAAGCTTGTTTTCTCCTGTTCGGGGCAGGACTCAAATCAACAGCTTTGAATTACTCAAAAGGAGATCCCAGCTAAACATCAGGAAGAACTTTCTGACAGTAAAAGTTGTTTGACAGTGGAACTGTCTCCCTTGGAAGGTGATGGGCTCTCCTTCCTTGGAGGTTTTTAAGCAGAGGTTGGATGGCCATCCGTCATGGATGCTTTAGTTGAGATTCCTGCATTGCAAGAGGTTGGACTAGATGACCCTCCGTGTACTTTCCTACTCTAGAATTCTATGATCTGATGGGAAAATATACAGTGGTACCTTGGGTTACATACGCTTCAGGTTACACACTCCACTAACCCAGAAATAGTGCTTCAGGTTAAGAACTTTGCTTCAGGATAAGAACAGAAATCGGGCTCTGGCGGCAGCAGGAGGCCCCATTAGCTAAAGTGGTCTTCAGGTTAAGAACGGACCTCCAGAATGAATTAAGCACTTAACCTGAGGTACCACTGTATAGTTTTAGCAGACTGCAAAGCACTTTGGACTGAGGTGGCCTGTTTTCCAAAGCACCACAATGCATTTCAAAACAAGCATTGTAGTTGAGGCAGATCCCTAATAAGGATCAGCTTTTACTTTTTCAAATGACGGGAAACTATTTATTTCCTACAAATAAAGACATCTAATTAGCAAATGCAGTTTTAATTATGTAGCAGATGCTGACTAGCATTTTGTCATCACCTTAGTTCATTTTGTTAGTCTGAAAACCCTTACCTTACAAAAATCTCACTCCCACTCCCCCCGCAACCAGAAATCACAGTAGAGGCAACGACCGTTTTATGCTCGTCCAATATGCATGTGACCGCGCATGTGCGCATCACTGCAACCAGGAAGTGGCCAGGAAAGGGGGCAGGGTGTAACAGGGTGAGCAGGCTTATGCATGCTCCACCGACATGTGCAGGAGTCAAGAACATAACCCCTGTGTAGAACCATTGTTACCTGTACAACAATTCACCAGACATTTCTTAATGCAGTTTCTGGTGGAAGCAAAGTTATTGCCTCATTCTTTGAGCAAACTCAGCACCATAGATGCTTCCCACCCAAAACTTCTTCAAGAAGAGATTATTCAGCCGGGTGTAACTTAAAAGCCCATATTTAACTACACAAAATCAATTTTGTTTAGAATATAAATAGTTCTTACACAGCTTACCACAGCCTGTATGTATTACACAGCAGTATTTCCACATCATACCTTAGCCTTCATAAAGGCATGACTTGCTTTTAAAAATCCCAACTATCATTAAGAGGCAGCACCCTATGATGACTACAATCTTACTGAGAGAGAAAAAGATAAGTAGAAAACTAAGCTTCTTTGTTCATCCATATTAAACCTGGAAACATTTATCTCATTATTCATGTAATAGGAGGATCAGTCAAGAGACAGAAAAGAATCATACAATTTAAGCCCTATAATGACAGGCTATTCTTGGGAGTTTTCTCCAATCACCAGCACCAACCAGGACAGCTGTTACATGGTTTGACTTTTTTGCCATGTGGCATTGCTCTCCTAAAAGCAGCATGTTCACTACATATTCAAGGTGAGGTAAAAAGGAAATTTCTGCCTAGTACATACATAACCCAATGTCTGTCTATCTTCAGTAAAAGGAAGTTCACCATTTTCTTTAGAACTCAGACTTTTAGATGCTCCCACCCAAGAAAGCCAAATCATGAGACCTAATCATGCAGCAAAAGTGAGGCTTCCCACCCTCTCATTTTTAGACTCCTACCCGTAACAAAAAGAAGAAACAATTCAGACAATTTGTGACCCCCCCCCCCGTTTCCCAACTCAAAAGCAAGGATGCAGGGGACCTGTGGCCCTGCAGCTGCTGTTGGACACCAACTCCCATCAGCCACAGCCAGGATGGCCAATGATCTGGGGTTATGGGAGGTATTGTGCAACAACACCCGGAAGGCCAGAAGGTCCCCATCCTGCTTTAATGGCTTCAAAATGTGTAAAAAAATGAGATCTGAGATTTAGAAATGGGGAGGCTGTGTGTAAATCACAATTATCACAGTTATTTTACAGGCCTCTTTTCAGCTCTAAAAAGGGCCCTAAAGCAGCTCACATAAAAATGTTAGAATGATAATAAAATATTCTATATGATAGAATACATAAGATTGGTAAGAATCTTGGCTTCTATTGAGCAAGTCGACAGATATATACAATAGAGTTTCTAGTCCTCAAGGAATGTGTGGAGATGAAGCAGCAGGAGTCAGAGAAATTCCAGAATAGTGTTTTTGGTGCTCAGTGGGTGCTCAGTGCCCTTTATTGCTTCTCGCCCCCCAATAACTGGCAGAAGCATACTCTAAAAGAAGCCCTCCAACATAATGTATACAGCTGTGTGAGTGTTCCCCAGCCGAATTAATCTATCTTTATTTCCAGTGTGCATTGTTTACTTAACTCTATGTTGTAAACTCATGAAATGAAAAGAAAAACTCTTCTCGTATTACATGAGAATCCCATACAGAATAATACCATGGGAAATGGCAATTAGATTTTAAAAAGATTTAAAATTGGTAGTATTATCTCCATTAACACCACACCCAAAGGAAGGGAATATTTCCTGCTGTGTGTGTAAGTCAACTAATGAAATAGATTAGAAACACTCCTGACCATTCTACTGTAGCCATCAAGTGAATATCAAGGTCCTATTGTGCTATATATGCTCTCACAGACTCTCATATACAGTGGTACCTCGGGTTAAGAACTTAATTCGTTCCGGAGGTCTGTTCTTAACCTGAAACTGTTCTTAATCTGAAGCACCACTTTAGCTAATTGGGCCTCCAGCTGTGACTGTGCCGCCGGAGCACGATTTCTGTTCTCATCCTGAAGCAAAGTTCTTAACCTGAGGTACTATTTCTGGGTTAGCAGAGTCTGTAACCTGAAGCGTATGTAACCCGAGGTACCACTGTATATACATATACATGCATGCATACATATCCCAGCACATTATCAAACTGAGGAAGGGCCACATGCTCTGCATGCAATATCTGGCTTCTACAGGTAAGGCTGCAAATGACTCCTGTTAGGAACCCTGAAGAGCTGCTGCCAGCCAGTGAAGACAATATTGTACTAGGTGGGCTGATGGTCTGGTTTGGCATCAGATTCCTATATTCCCAAAGTCATACCATGAAATAGAACCCTAGGTGGGGATATACAGGTAAGAGTTGGCTCGGTTCTTAATGGATCCCAGTGCACATGTTTTGCAGAGGAATGTCCAGGTTCAATCAATGGCACCATCCGTTAATAAAAAAAAGGAGAAGGTAGCAGATTTCAGACCTCCCTGCTCAAGATACTGGAAAGCTGCTACAAATCAGAGTAGGCAATACCAGTTTAACTGGATAAATAATCTGACGCAAAAAGGTAGCTTCCTAAGATATCTGCAGTATATAGCGCTCTCTCCTCACACACATAACCACCTACCATACTGACTGGTATTTCATTAATGGGATATTAATGGGAAATTTCAGTGGATTTTTTTTACTGCCTGTGAAGAAAGAGGCAACCATGAAGGATGAGCCTTCATGTATAGCATCTCTAATAATGGTCCAATTCACATATATAAACCATGATTAACAAATGAAGAGGGAATTCACTCCTCCCCTGGTCCTGTTGTACTACCTAGGGCTAAGCCATGGTTTGGCTTTGCACTGCGTCAGAACCCGAAACCTTGGTATGTCTCCCCCAAACTACAACCAGTAAATCAAGAATCTTAAGTTTGTTTTTGCTAAGCCATTGTTTGGATTATTATGTTCATAAGTACTAGAAATTCACATTTTGAGCCATCCTGCTATCATACATACATAAAAACCACACAAGTTGCAGCAGCAATTATGGTTCCTAGAACCATTGGCAAAGTGACTACCACAATGTTGAGACTACAGCTAAAATAGGAGACACAGGAAAAACCCATCTATCTGTAAAACACTCCTGCAAATTCCATTCCCCTGTCCCCCAAAAATCACTACCCTGAGAAAGGCTGAGTTGAATGGGTTGGCTGAAATTTACAGTGGTGCCTCGCAAGACGAAATTAATCCGTTCCGCGAGTCTCTTCGTCTTGCGGTTTTTTCGTCTTGCGAAGCACCCCTATTAGCAGTTTAGCGGATTAGCGCTATTAGCGGCTTAGCAGCTATTAAAGGCTTAGCGACTATTAGTGGCTTAGAAAAAGGGGGGGAAATCGAAAAAAATCGCAAGACTCGCATGACGTTTTCGTCTTGCGAAGCAAGCCCATAGGGAAATTCGTCTTGCGAAGCGCCTCGAAAAACGGAAAACCCTTTCGTCTAGCGGGTTTTTCGTCTTGCGAGGCATTCGTCTTGTGGGGCACCACTGTAGTTTTTTTTAAATCCCATTGTTGGTATTGAGCCATTTTAAAAAATCCAGAATAAGCTCTTAATCACATGTTTTGGGTGTTTTGGAAGTTCTACATTTCAATAAACAAAAATACTTGCTTTGAAATAATTAGTGTTAAAGCTTGGTACAGATTTACATTCTTCTCTGTAAAAGAGAAAGACAAATACCAAATGCAAATAAGAAATCAGGATCTGAAATCTTATTTTGTTACTGCTTTCACAAGAGTTTAAACAAACCAAAGCTCTAAGTTCAGACATTATGAGAAAATGTGGTTTGTTTAAAAAGCAAGCGTTTCTTATCTCTGCGCCTGTTGGTAGTCTGAGAACTCACATGGTTTGCTATTAGTGAGTTAAAGTCCTTTTCAGATGTATCTTTTAAAGATCTCATTATGGCTGACTGCTTCTATTTAGTACTTTTTGATACGTAATCATTTACTGCCTAGAAAAGGCTGCTTAATCATTTCCTTGGGATACATTTTTTGGTGACACAATAATTAGTCATGCTTTGTCATCATTTGGGTAGATGCTTACAGCCTATACCTCACTGCCTTTAAAAACGTTACAGGTAAGACGCTATCTCTGATTGTACTTGCTAAATTATACCAAAGAACAGCCAATCTATTCATTCTTCTTCCTAGTTATTTTGGCTACAATCCAAACTACATGCACAGAAAGGTTCCACAGCAAGCTGTAAAAGCCATAAAGACTTTTTGGTTTACGTTATTCTGCAACTGATGAGAGGAAAATCTTGGGAGGGGAGGGCTGCAGCATTTCTTTGCTGGGTTGCCACCAATATTATCAGAACTAGTGTGATACTAAATTTTTACTTTCATAAACTTCATTTCATGCAATTCCACCGGCTTCCATGCCATATATCAACGTGACTAAATTGCCATTTGCATGTCAGTACAATACAACACGTAGCATCAGAGTGTGACCTGCAGTCCCAATTTTAAATCTCACTTCAACAAGGCAGCCTCAGCTCTTCTTACATGGCTACTGTAAGGATTACATATGAAGTTCTTCAAACACTCTAGAGCACTATATAAATAGCAATTAGCACACACTTTTAAACTATCATAATTCCAAACAATCACTAACAGATGAGTACTTAATAGAGCAGCGTAATGCCCAAATACATACAATATTACTTATACCAAGAAATGTTTTGGTATTTTTATAGTTACCAGTAACATTCTTAATCTGAGTTTTGTCAACAATGTTAGGAGCTGTGTAAATTCATCTTTAAAACTGGGTAATGTCACATCCCAATACAGTCGTACCTTGGTTCTCGAACGGAATCCATTCTGGAAGTCCGTTTGACTTCCAAAAACATTCGAAAACCAAGGCGTAGCTTCCAATTGGCTGCAGGAGCTTCCTGCACTCAATTGGAAGCTGTGTCGGATGTTCGGCTTCCAAAATATGTTCGCAAACCATAAGACTCACTTCCGGGTTTGCGGCATTTGGGAGCCAAAACATTGGTGTTTCAAGGCATTTGAGAACCAAGGTACGACTGTAGAGTCCTTGAAAAATTCCTATTATTATTATTATTAAACCTGAAATGTCTTCCATTTATACATGTTTGGAAGCCTTCTTGGCCGGTGTTGGAAGAGATGTACTATACTATATGTACCCACTGCCATTTTTCAACTTGGGCAGTGAAAAACTCTTGAAGCGTAGGTGACAATGACAAATAAACCTCAAACTGTAATACAATCTATAGTGCACAGAACAGGGTTAAACACAACATAGTTAATAAGATTAAACAGTGTGTTAGTTTTTCAATAGTTAACTAAAAATAAATAAATCACATGTTAAACTCAAGGGGATAAGAGTCAATGTGCCTTTTCCCTTAGAACAATCCACACATGTTCTGAATACACAATAACTGTCCTTGCTCATTTCACCTCACTGCCAGCATCACATCTAAAATAATAAAATGATCTCATAGGGCTTTGACTTTTATATTCTATGCATGGAATTGGTTCTTGTCTATAAAACCAAATGTCATAACAAATAAATATTTAAGGCACACACAAAACTCTATGCCCTGCGCTACTTACATAATATACGGCTTGATTTCAGGAGCACAAATAGGGTAGCAGTACCCAGAAAAATAAAAATAAGGAAGTATTATTTATTTCCAATATTCACATCCTAGTTTTCACTACTAATGGTGACAATAGTTTATAAAACAATGAATACAATATTTTTTTTGTCAGAAGCACAGGGGGCAGATGCACCACTAAACCATGGTTATGAGAGCAAACAGACAAGCCATAGGCTTGTGCACACTATTCTCACCTTTCCTTATGCACAGCACTTCAAAGATTCCAATTCTGCTTAAGAAGGAAAACATAGTTTGCTGTTCTATCCAAGCCTGGCATACTGGTTTGTGCAAATTGTACCTTGTTTGCAAAAGGGGATCATACCCTAGGTTACAATCCTGGGTTGCTGGCAATAGTTTGTTGAAACCATCAATTGCTGCTCTTTTAACTGCCTAGTTTTTTGCTATTTAAAAAAAAAATAAAAAAATTAGCTGACTTTGAACTCAAGAGGCCAAAGGTGTGCTATAAGTATTCAGAATAAATAAATGGTTATCCAAAAGTAAGTACAGGCTCTGTAATGTCCCTCCAAAGTAAGCATGTCTAGGATTTAAATAACAATTCATAGAACAATAGAAAACAACTGCAAACTTAACTCCCATCTGGAAGTAGCAGGGGTGAACAGAGCTACTGTATCCAAAGCCTTGCAGCTAAAGCTAAGGAGTGGTGGTGGTAGCAATGAACTTTGCTGCAGTTGCTCTAGTAGTTTATGAACCAGGAGATCCTTGAATGGCCTATTTCTGCCTCTGGCTAACGTACAGGGAGTGGTGGATTTCCATTGTCCATTGTTTTGGCAGATGTAGTGGGGATCTCTGCAGTGCTACATCCTCTATAACACACTCCAGCATGGTGGATCAGGGCTTAGGACTGCACTTCAAGTGACAGTGTCAATTTCCAGAAGCAGTTGAAAAGAAGAACCCTCCAGCCTAGGCCTACTTTGCAGGTGTGTGAGAAGTTAACCTCTTTCTGAGATAATTTAAGGTGTCAGAATTAACAGAAACCAGATAGGGATTTATTAGCAGTGAAAACATAACATAAAACGGGACTCAGGCATGGCTGACAGAAAGAGGAGAAAGTCCCTATAAGGGCACGTTAACATGCACACATGGACATAACTGATGCAAACTGCAGTTCATTGTATTGGACTGAAAATCACGCATGCAAGTAAGAACAGTCCCAAAACTGTTACCACAAAATATATTATGAGAGTAAAATCCAGTATCACTTCTCCAGGAAACAACAACACATAGCCACCATGAGGCTTGAGCTGTGTGCCAAAAAAGCCACACTTAAGTCATTAAACTTTGAGGTAAGCATGCACATATCTAGGCTACAATATTTGCAACTTTTACTTGAAAGCAAACTCTGTGAAAAGTAATGGGAGTGGCTTCAGGATGCTAGACTACAGTCCTAAGGCTATGCAAACATGGAGTCCCTTTCTAAGCATGCTCAATCAGAAAAAGTTCAGCTGCGCTTAATGGAGCAAACTCCCAGGTAAATGTACATAGGAATATGGCCCAGTTCCAATGCAGTTCACAAAATGTACTTGCAAATTTGGTAGACACTGTTCACTTTTAAGCTTTGTAAAGTCTATCAGGAAATGGCATGACAGGCATTTCCTGTCTCTTATGTTGGCATTCTCCTTCAGCTGGGGCATGATTAACACCATCAACTTACAGACACTATTGGGGGAGGTGGGAGACAGAAAGCAAGGGGCATAAATCTCCTGAGCCCTTCCAGATGTTGGCACTCCAACTCCCATCAGCCCCAACCAGAATAGCCAGTGGCGAGGGATGATGGGAGTTGCAGCCCAACAACATCTGGAGAGCCACAACTTCACCATCCCTGCTCTAAAACCACCGACGTCCAACCAAAACAGCCCATCCAACACCACCACCACACCCACCCACCCACCGGGAACGAGACACCTGTGGCACCCTTTCAGGCTAACACAACGATTGTGGCAAAGGTTTAGTGAACTAAAGCCCACGTCATCCGACGTGGCCAACAAATCCGTTAACCTTGTATGGTGCCACAAGATTCTTTTGTTGTGCTGCTGGCTGCAACATCTCTGCCTGCCTGGAACTTGCAATTAAAAAGTCATTTAGGGAGGGGAGGACATATATAATAAATTATAATAATAATATCCTCCGACGCAAGTGCAGTCCCCCCCCCCCGCAGCACCTTCGGTTATTCTCTCCCCCTCGTTCCCGCCCGGCGAACACGCCCTTATAAAGGCACGCTTGGGCTTTTCGGGCTTCTGAAAAAGGGCACACGGCGCTCCTGCCTCACAGAAAGGACGGGGGGGGGGGGAGGGCAGCGCTCTCCCTCCTTCTCCTCTATAAGCCCCCCCCCCCGCCTTTCTCTTTCTCACTCGGCCACACTTCCATATATCCCACAAAATAGGGAGAGGCTGGAAACAAAAACCAAAAAAATTAGAGGGATACAGATACACTCGCAACGCCCAGGCTTAGTGTTGTCGTCCCCCCGCCCCCCCTTTGCCTGCCCCTCCTCTCCGCGGCTACCTGTGCCATGGCCGCGGCTGAGCTCGGGCGCCTCCCCGACCCTTGTCCGGGGGCTTCGAGAAGTTGGTGGCGGGGCTGAGCCTGCTTCCTCCGCCTCGCCGCTCCTCTCCCTCGCCTCCTCTGCTCCGGGGCCTGGCCCGGCCTCCTCAGGGCGACGCCTCAGGGGTGCTGAGGGTGGCGGCGGCGGCGGCGACGACTGCTATCCCCTCTCGCCTACCAGAGCCGCGCCTTCTTCCCTTCCTTCCTTCCTTCCAACCTTACGGCAGGGCCGGGAGAAAGGGACGGCCAGGCCTTGCAACCGCCGCCGCCGCCGCCGCCGCTCCTTGTGCGCCTCCGGAAGCGCATTCCTCCCCGCTGCCGTCAGGCTGGGCGGAGCATGAAAGGCGCGGAATTGGGGCCCTCAGGCTTGTCTGCGTCGGAGCAAAGCGGGGCTTTCCCTCCCTGGCCCTCGTCACGGAGCTCACCTTTGCCTTGAAACTCGGCTTTTAGGATCGACAGAGGTTCACAAACGCACACGCGTTGCCTTCATCCCCCTGCTGCAAGTGCAGATTGGCCAAAGGTTTGGTCCTCCGTAAGCACACTCCTGGGATATATTTTTTTTACTCGGAAGTAAAGCTTGCGTTCAGAGGGTGTAGACTTGCAGCCTCTTTCTGTTCACTCCTACAGGTTTCATTTCACGTCAGGCTGAAAAACAGAGAGTACATTGGAATTTCTGGGTGATCTGAAGTAGATCAGGAAAGGTTCCTTCCTGACTCCCAGTTGTTTGCCCTAGGAAAGACTCCCGAGTAAGCAGGTAGTCGTGTAACAAGGGGAGATGCCCTTCTGCGGTAAAGAGTTCTAGCAATGGAGGAATTTAGAAAGTGGAGTCTATTTTAAGCTTGTTTCTTGTCATAGGGAAAAGACACCGAACCATATCCCTAGATCCACTTTTTAAAGACAAAAGTTGATTCTATTCACATTGAATAGGCACTTTGCACATACTCACAACTCTCTCTCTTTAAAAAAGCCACATTCAAGTCCATGATAATTGAGCAGGCCCTACTAGTGTTGAACTACGACTTTCATCATCCCTGGCCATTGACGTACTACTCTTTCAGAACCAAACTTCCCCTTGACCTCTCTCATCCCTGGTTAGCTTAGTCATTTGTCTCATCCTGCCAAGTGACAGTTGATACAGAATTTTAAACACCCTTATACTGAGTCAGATCACTGGTATATCTAGCCTAGTAGTGTGTAATCTGAACTTCCAGCGGCTCTTTAGGGTCTCACTACAATAATGCACTAATTTGGAAGACAAATTCCAACAAGAACAAAGTGCATAAATCTTTAATGAAAGAGGAGCACCCCTTAGAAGGCATATGTTCCAACAGCACCACACTATTAACAGCAATGAGCATTTTTGCTAATGTGATATCTCCATAGAACCTAAAAAGACATATCTGAAAGTCTGCTACTACACACATCTGGATGTCTACAGGGGGCAAGACACTCAATTAGGGTTGCCATATTTTTAAAAAGTGAAAACCAGGACACCCCAAAAGTTGTGTAATATCCGGGGTGTGTGTGTTGGTTTCTAGCACTTGTTGAACCTGAGAAATTAATCAAAATGTACAGGCGCTTGCTTTGTTTACCATCTAGTTTTATGAAGATTTCTGGAGAACTCAAATGTTTGCATGCAGTTTTCTGATATTTTGGTTGGCCTAATAAAGGTATTGTCCTAATCAGTGCTATATTTTCTAGAAAAAGAGGTGCCAGAACTCTCCATGAACACCTCCCTCATACTCTTAGTTCTCAGGTAGGCACCATTGCCATTCTGAGATCTGGCAAGTTCCAGCTGAAAAAAAAGCCCTGGCCCTAATATTTATTTATTTTCTTATGGATTAAGACAGGCATTTCTACATAGTGTGTAACAACTGATTAATCTTTAATACTTTAGTTAGTCTATAAGACTTTAGCAGCAACAGTAACAACAGCTACAATATTAAATTAGGCGGTGATTCCATGCACAATGCTTTTAGAAATATACCCTTGTCCAGCTTTCCTCTCTACTTTAAAATAATAGTTTGCCTTTCCTTGTAACTGCAATAGCAAACATATTCCTCCCTTATATATCTTTTCCGGCATTGCCTGCACAGTTAGTTGTATAAATTTAGATTATGGTTTCTTAGGACCATTCAGATTCCCCCTGATTTATAGTCACACATTACAATGTTAGTAAGGGAAATGGTGTGTCTTTGAGAGAACACAAAGGGAAGTTCAAAAGGAGCTGTCAGATGTATAGATGGGCTCTATAGAAAGCAGAACTGCATAATTGCCAGCTCCCAATTCAAAACCACAAGTTCAGCAACCTGTGAAATTGATTTAAAAGCTGTCAGGAATAATATATAAAATATTGTCAGTTTCTGAGCCTCTGGAATACACTGTAGTCACTGTAAAAGTTTAGTTGTTGTGATCAATTATGTTTTAACAATGAATAGCTAAATTCAGTAATATTGCACTTTAACATATATTCAACCTGAATGAAACTCCCCCTTAGTTTTAAAATAACCTGCCAGATGGGCGGAGTATAAATAATAAAATTGTTGCTGCTGCTGCTCATGTTTAAACCTAGATCTACCATTTGTTCATGACCCATTGAACATCCATCAGTCTATCTACACTTGCACTATTCCTTTTGTTACAAAAAGCCCTGTGAGGGCATGTGAAAAGCTGAGTGGAGCAGCAATGAAACTATTATCAAAGGCCCTACCATCAGCCTGCAAAAGTCACACACCAGAGATCATTGTGTTCCCCGCTATCAGTTTGCTAGCTGTAGCTGGGCCTGGGGACATCCTATTCCATAGTAATAATTTTACTATTTATACCCTGCCCATCTGACTGGGTCACCTGAGGCACTCTCGGTGGCTTTCAACATATAAAAACATAATAAAACATTAACTATTTAAAAGCTTCCCTGTACAGGACTGCCTTCAGATGTCTTCCAAAGGTTGTACAGTGGTACCTCGGGTTACATACACTTCAGGTTACATACGCTTCAGGTTACAGAAATAGTACTTCAGGTTAAGAACTTTGCTTCAGGATGAGAACAGAAATCATGCTCTGGAGGCGCAGTGGCAGCAGGAAGCCCCATTAGCTAAAGTGGTGCTTCAGGTTAAGAACAGTTTCAGGTTAAGTACGGACCTCAGGAACGAATTACCGTATTTTTTGCACCATAAGACTCACTTTTTTCCTCCTAGAAAGTAAGGGGAAATGTCTGTGCGTGTTATGGAGGGAATGCCTACGGGTGGCATGCCTACGGATTTTCCTCCTCTAAAAACTATGTGCGTGTTATGGTCGGGTGCGTGTTATAGAGCGAAAAATACGGTAAGTACGTAACCAGAGGTACCACTGTATAGTTATTTACTGTATTTAGGTGAATCCAATGCGCCATCGAATCTAATGCACATCTCAGTTTTTAAAACCTTGGAACCAAAAAAGGTTTTTGCTGAAGAATGTAAATGCACCATCAAATCTAATGTGCACCCTAATTTTCGCAAATGTAATTTGGCCAAAAAAAGGTGTGCATTTGAGTAAAAACGGTATCTTCTTGGCTTGGGCGTCGCATATACTGTAGTAACTTTGTTATTAACTGCCATATGCAACTATTTCTGTGATTTTTAAGATCTGTTGATGATGCCAAGAAATCCTCCCAAGCACTTAATATACTGCAGTAGTTTGTGGCCTGGTGTTTTCATTCCTTTCTTGAAAACACACCAGAAAGTTTGGCACTGATACATAGTGAAATGCCAAACATATTTGCCTAGGATGCTAAGCAAAAATAGATGATTTTGGCTGGCAAAACACAATGGAATTTTATGCCATGCTGCCATAAGAGTTTGGTCAAGAGCTTGCCATCATCAAGATCTATTAGGGTCCATATCTGTTCATCTTTTGAAACTGATGGGTAATCTGTCCTGCATTTTCTAAGAAGAAAGCTGTTCTGAATTACCATTTCCACTAGAATATTTCAAAAATTTGACAACTTGGAAGAATAATTATAAATCAGATTCACCCCAGACATTCACCAAGCTCCTTGGCAATAGTGTTATGAAAAGCAATATTTTGGTTAAAAGGAAAGGTTCATCAGAAAAAGTGCATGAAGAATTTTCTAAAAAATGAGCACTTCCAATGACTGTCCAATGCTGAGTCCAAGCTGTAGTGGTGTAATGTTCAGTGGTTGTAATGAGGCCAGTGATTGGCTGTATTCCACCAGTACAGTATTTGAAAAGAGCTGTTTTGGAGATCAAATGTACCCTTAGGTGAGGGATGGGGAACCTCCTTGGCCCATACCTGTCAAGGAAGTGGAATTTGAGCACAAGCTGTCTCTTAACTGAAGCCCAGTCACCAATAAGATATCCTCTTTTTAGAGTAAACAGTTCATTTTTAACTCTATACATCGCGTATCCATTGGAACACTGAGAAACCCATGTTTTGTCCTCTATTTCAGTTCCACAGACACCCATCTGATGGAAGCAGGGTGGAGTACATTGACTTAGTCATTGGTACCACCCATTAGTGTTCAGTTAAAACAGAGGGTGGATTACTGGGGGACTTTGGAAACTCACTATAGATCTCAGCCTAACTCATCTTGCAGAATGCCTCTAAAGAGAAAATGTAAAAAATGTATAGAGGTAAAAAAAAGATACAGTTTAACCCATTATTAGCCTTAGGGTATGGGGGGGGGGGAATCCACACATGGTGTAGTGTAGTGGTAAAAAATGATGGATTCTGCCCCTCTCAGCACATTTAAGCTTTCCTCATGAAAAAACCCCTAAGACCTTCTAGACATAGGATCCCTTTAAAACAAATTCTTAGCCAAATTTACCCTGAATGTTCCTATAATTTTCACTGTGGGTTAGGATTTCCACTTCATCCTTTACACACACTCTTAATGAGAAAAAGTAGGGAGGGAGGGAGGATGAATTATTTTACCATGCCCAAATAACCAAAGCTTATTAAAGGCTCAATAATCCAAGCGGATTTATTTTGTGATTGTCCCATTATAGGTAAAAAGCACGTACTCCAGTCAAGCTGTGGAATTACCGGTAGCTAAATCTGCCTGTTCTGAAGGCAAGAAACAAGTATTACAGCTTGCAGCTATGGTAGAGACTTTGCCTTTTGATATACTTAGTTTGTGGTTACACAAACTCTTTTCCATTCCAGATCACACAATACCTGTGCAGTTATTTTAAACAAAATCCTATTTTTAAAAATCTATTTCTTTTGTCTCGTTTATGATCATATCAGATGTTCCCAGGACGGTTGCTGATGCTGAATGGAAAGATGACTGTGTTAGATTTCCAGTGATTCATAAAGCCACCTCCTTCTCTGTTCTCCTTTCAGAAGCCTTGCAAATTTCCCTCTGTCAGTTAAATTAGGGGTGGAGAACCTGAGGTCCTCCAGATATTGCTGAACTTCAAGTCCCATGGCCTCTAATAATGGGCCGAGCTGTTTGGAACCGATGGGGTTCAGAATCCAACGATATCTGGAAGACCACAGCTTCCGTACCTAAATCCTAAATTGTTGCTCATGAGGAACATGTATTCTGAGCATAATGACAGTTTTGTATAACTAAGTTTGTGGGTCACCATAGTGATCTTGCTATATTTATTACAAAGGAAATTGGGCACATGGTTAATGTTTTCACAAATACTCACACCACAGAGCAGTATATAAAAGTTGACAAAAATGAGCCTGGTTTTAATCATGGCCATAAAAGTTAATGCAAAGAAGCCCTTAAGACATACTTCCTCCTGATACAACCTCTTCTCCATGTGGGATATATTCAGGGTGGTACAATACACAGAGTTGGGCTTTATTGGGGAAAAACCTCCCCTTTCAGTCATTTACTGCAACAAGGGTTTTGCAATGAAAGTATTTTGTTATGATTAGGTCCTCCTCTCCTTTTTAAACAGTTGACATATATCTGTGTCAGTGTTACTTTCAGTTTATATCTCCATTATTCCAGTTTAACAGCATCACACAAAAGGAAAGTAGCTACTTATCTACCATTTCTTGTTGATTATAAACTATATTGCATAAAATGCAGTAGTATATAATCTGGGAAAATTGTTTATTACATTTTTTCATTGCTTTTTACACCAATGTCTCAAAGTGACATAAAGAGTATTTAAAAATACTGGACTACCTGCCAAACATTTAAAAACTGTGATACTCATATGTTGAGAGACTATCTGAAGACAGGTACTTGGCACTTCATATTCTTTATATGCCTTTGAAACAAGGTAAATATATTGGGTGAAGCATTTTATGGACATATTATCCTTAATTCTGCATTAAACCAGCACATGGTGCTTAGCATATGTTTTGTTAAGTGCAAATTTTAAAATAGTTCATGACCATCTTAGAATCAGCATAAGCCCAAGGCGTTTTAGTACTTTTCTTTATGTTATCACTTTATCTCCCGAGATGTGAGTAAGCCATAAGCAGGGTTTTACTCACACAGCACTGTTTGCACTTAGTAACACAGATAGTTTGTCAAGCAGGATTAATCAGCAATGCTGCTGTGAGATTGCTTGCTTCTTATCACCAAATCTGTAGTATAAACATGCTGGCTATGTTGGCCAAAATATGTTGTATGCTGTGGGGTAGACATCAAGGGAATATCTGGAAGCATCCCATTTTCGGTATGAATATGATATGAATTTTGAGCTTGCTGCTTGGAACACTGATTTGGAAATGACTGTGTCATTTTAAAGCATCCTTCCCCAAACTGGTGCCTCCCCCCGATATTTTGGAGTACATCGCCTATCATCCCTGATCATTGGTCATGCTATTTTTTAAAAAAGTTATTCAACAAGGTTTTCTAAGTGGATTAGCTTGATTGCAGGTTTGGTTTGCGCACAGATTTCCACATCACAATTAGAAACCCTATCTAACAGCTGCTCAAGCTTTGAAAACTAGACAGATGGTGTTACAAAATGTGTTGTGATGCTTCCCATTTCTGTAAGCAGTAGGAAACTCCAGCTGCTACAGAGTTGAGTTCCCTTTTGAGAAGCTTGTGTATTTTTTTGTAAGCATAAAAATATACAAGTTGAGCAGGGGGCATCAGACAAGAACTTTGGCAATCATGCATGCTGGTCTTTAAAGCAGTATCAGTTCTCCCAAAAGCTGAAAGCATAGCCTTAGAAACTCACAGCTGTGGCCAGGATGAGTCAATTTCCCATGAAAAGACATCTCGATTGCTTTCTAAAGCTTCATTCCACGTGGATTCCCAAAGATATAAATATATAGATTTGGTTCCTCAACAGGGATTTTGAAGAATTCTGATGGAACCATGAGTGAAAATTGCTTATTCATCCCACTTATGGAATGGAAATCAATCCTCTGATAACAATTCCATAAAGGTAAAGGTAAAGGTACCCCTGCCCGTACGGGCCAGTCTTGACAGACTCTGGGGTTGGTGCGCCCATCTCACTCAAGAGGCCGGGGGCCAGCGCTGTCCGGAGACACTTCCGGGTCACGTGGCCAGCGTGACAAAGCTGCATCTGGCGAGCCAGCGCAGCACACGGAAACACCGTTTACCTTCCCGCCAGTAAGCGGTCCCTATTTATCTACTTGCACCCGGGGGTGCTTTCGAACTGCTAGGTTGGCAGGCGCTGGGACCGAGCAGCGGGAGCGCACCCCGCCGCGGGGATTCGAACCGCCGACCTTTCGATCGGCAAGCCCCCACCCGCGTCCCTTCCATAGTTTCCTTTAATTCCGCCATCTGCAATCCCCTGCATCATATCCCATATAATGCCCAAAGGCCCCCCAACCTCTAGGAGCACATGCTGGTGTGGGGCAGTGAGGTCAGAAAGCCCCATTATGAACTTTTCTCTATTCAAAAAAGGAAAGTTAGGATCTTAAAACACAGCAATTAACAATCCATAAATTTAATTTATACATACTGTTGTGTATTGAGTCAAAGGATTTTATATCTGTATTATTATTGTCTGTAGTTGCATTAGGGTAAAGTAACTGCCTTTTGGTTCCAGAGGGTACAGCTACTATTGGTTCATTTAAGCTGCTGTATTTGAATCCTCTGTCTTATTGGTTGCCTCCAAAAGGCCAGGACTGTGATTGCCTGATATTGTTCCCTCCAAAATGTATCCTTTCTAGCTAGTTCCCTGTCCCTATAAATGTAGCTCTCCCCTCCTCAGGTCTCAGTCTTGTTGCTTTAATAAAGAAGTGTTACTAGAGAACTGTCTCCAGCATATTATGTCAAGAGAGCTGAAATCACAAACCCCACGTCACAACACATACAGTTTAATGTGGATTAGAAAAGCAAGCTATATAGCAAATCTAACACATATGATGTCCTTATTATTGTGGCTTACATTATTACTTCTTGTTTGGGAGGGCCTAGACTTCAATCCCAATAAGTCCTTCCCTGAATACACCATGGTTTGTGGTGGTGGGAAGTGCAGAACAATATGAATTGCAGAATAAGATTACAGATTTGATTACCTCTATTCATTTACAACTCTTTATGAAAACAATTTAGTAAACTGGTTTGTGGTTAGTGCATTCCATGCTGCATATGTTTCTGTTGCAGGACTCAGTGTTGGGTTTGTCCTAATCTATAATAGCTCCCTAGCAGTAAACTTTGATGATTCACTCTGACTCATTTTGAAGGATAGATTTATACCTCCAGTTCAGCAGCATCCAAATAAAATCACTGGCTGTTTACACAAGAAAGACCATCCCAAGCCTTTAAAAAGACACACATATATTTTCTCCCTTGAACATTTCACTTCTTACTTTCAGTTGCAAATCAAGAACTGACTTAGTTGGTCTTTAAGGTGCTACTGGAAGGAATTTGTTTTGTTTTGTCAGTTGCAAATCAGTAAGTACTGCTATAAATTAAATTTCAAGTGCCAAGTGAATGTCCTCCTTTTGTGGAGGTAATTGGTAAGAAGAGATCCTCTTTGTTACTGTAAGTTCAGTATAGAAACTGATGGAAGTGATGATTACAGCTTTATTGCTGTTAGGAGTAACTGAGACTTCAAGGTGAAAGCAAGATATGGAATTGTGCTAAGAGAGAAGCCTCTTGTTAATGGGGGTTCAGTCTTATGGAGTGTATTCATGTTGCCTCCTTAGAACACAGTGAAGTTGCTTCCCCATCTCCATGTGCTTCACAGCTCTTCCCTTCCCCCCAGCTGTTCACATCAGCACAGCTTCATTAGTGTCAGATTCGTTCCTGTTTGTATACACACCAGGGGGCATTGATAGGGTGGGGAAATGCCTTTTACCCTATGCAAAGGTATTCATAAGTACTTAATTCACTCTGGAGGTCCGTTCTTAACCTGAAACTGTTCTTAACCTGAAGCACCACTTTAGCTAATGGGGACTCCTGCTGCTGCCGTGCCGCCGGAGCATGATTTCTGTTCTCACCCTGAAGCAAAGTTCTTAACCCGAGGTACTATTTCTGGGTTAGCGGAGTCTGTAACCTGAAGCGTATGTAACCTGAGGTACCACTGTATTTTGTTAGGATACACATGCATTTTGGATAACATCATTTGATGTATGAAAACGCAGCAAGTGCACAGCAAACAGGAGTGTGAACACAGCTGTGTTGTCCATAGGGCAAGTGGGCAGAAAACCTGCAACTAGCACAATCCTGACCATGTCTGCTCAGAAGTAAGGCCTTTCTAGACCACTTTTACATTAGAAGCCAGAAGGCATTCTTCACTACTTCCACCATTGCTTGTTTTGCTTACTAGTTCTGAAAACCCCTTCATTTAGCCAATATGTGCCTGACAGCACAACCTACGCAGAAGTGATCCCCATTCAGTTCAGTGGGGACTTATTCTCAGGTCAATGTATGTAGGCTTAGCTCGAATGTTTATCTTTTGACCCAATAAAAATGAATAAGTTTTGGAGGGGCTCTTGAGATCAGTTTCCTCAAATGTTGGAGAAAGGTTAGCTATGACTTACGCGTTTCAGTCCTTCCAGATGTTTTACTTCCTTAATGTTGGTTAGACATACAAATATAAGGTTCCTGGTTTTCTACTTTACTGTAACGGGGGAGGATGTCCAGGAACTGAAAGGAACAAGGATCAGAAAATGCACCACCATTCTAAATCTATTTCAGAGGAAACTATTAAATGGATACTATACTAACTTCAGCTATCATGTCCCTGTTACCAATTTTTAAACCATTGAATCAATTGTTTCTGGTTTTCTTTTAAAAATAACGGTGTTTCTGCAATATAGAAGTATGCAGATAGGAAACAAAAAGAATAGCCCAAGGGCATTCTCTGTCCAATGGGTGTGTCATCCTGACCTTGCAAACCAGGGCAGCACTATTGAATGTGCTGCCAAAGAATAAAGTAAGCTGTAGCAGGGTCTTTGTTTAAAATCTTAATAAAAAATGAATCATCAAAAAGAGCATGTCCCTGCATGGCTTCTCTTTTAAACCTCTTTGAGATTTTTTTCTACAATCAAGTGACATGCACATTTTATTAAACAAACAAACAAACAAACAAACAAACGATAGGAGTTCAAATATCCTGCCCCATGTTTGCGTTCTGCAACCATATCCTACTACTCAGTGGTTTAATAGTGAATTTCAAAGTGCAGGAGACTCATCATAGCTGCCCCCTAAGCCACATACCAAAAATGCAGGTGGCTGTACAGATCCATTATTATTCACAAACACAGACACAGCCATGGGTGTAGCCAGGCCTTTTGTTAGGGAGGGAGCAGAACCTCAGTTTGCAATGTATTTATTTTTAATTTTTTGATGGGGGCCCATGGACACAGCCAGAATGACTTAGCTCCCTCACTCCCATGAGCTGCATAGCTTAGAGAAGAATTTGATTTGAACTTGTATAAACTGCAAAGAAAGCAAACCAAATCACTTTGGACTCTAGCTCGCAAAACAGTGACACTGACTGCCAAGCAAGGAAGGTTACCATAATTCTAAATCCACATTTCACTTCCCAGAGTAAAAGCAAGGCCTGTGAGTTACTGTGCTGCTCCTTCCATTAGCAAAAACGAGAGGAGGGATGAATGAGCTAGATATCTCAGATGCTAGGTTGGGAAACATGTAGATGGACAAAAGGAATGTCAAAAGGAGGAAATTGGAGTCTCCAGTGTGAAAGGGTAGTGCAGATAAGGCTCGCTGAGCAATTAATTCATTGGTTTCCCACTCAGCTTTTATCTTGCCCTTCATCTGACAAATTCTGGGTGGAGTTCATGGTTCTTCTCCCAATTCTTTGCTTATGACAACCCTGCAAGGTAGCCTAGGCTGAAAGATAGTGACCCAGCTTTGGGGCTGAGTGGTGATTTGAACCTGGGGATCCCTGGTCCTACTCCAAGTAGGGCCTTTTAGCATACATAATGGTAATAAAAACTTTCAAGTCACACTGAAATCTTCAGGGATGGATGATCTAAGTAATCTTTTAAAAAATCACATGTATGGGTGATAATGTACCAGTAAAATTGAGGGATCTTTAAACTGAAGTTTAGGCAGGGAACAGATCAGAAATCTATCTGTTATACAGTTTATTTATCTGAGGTGGGGAAGGAGACACCCAACAAGGATTTCCAGCAGAACTGGCGGTGGTTGTGGGGAGAATTCAGCAAGAAGATACAGTACAATGAAATTAGAGTGCACTGAGTATTTACTCTCCATTGCTAGTCTATGGGCAGTAGAATCTCTCTGCCTGAAGCAGCACTCCGGATTATGTCTGTATATGGAATTTGACACGGGCGGAAAGAGAATCAAACTCCTGACGCAAAGCCTTTAGTGTGCTAGAAACTCAGGGCCAAACTATGTGTTTTGCCAGAAGAGATCTGTGACTGATCTCTTGATGTTTTGTTCTGGTTTTTTGTTTTAGCTAAATATATCCGTGGGGGGGGGGGGGCTCTGCTCATTGGAGTGGGGAAGGAGCAATGAGGATGGAGCTTTTTAACATTCCCTGAAGCTTTTTGCTGCTCAGAATTGATGTTTGCTAGGTTAAATTTCTTCCTGTATTTTTTTTTCCTCCCAGGAAGCACGAGGAAAAGAGAGCAGGGAGGATTAAACACACCCAGCCTTTATGCCACTTCCTTGACCAAATTAGGACCTTTCTCTTCTCCCTGCAGCAGTGTTTAGCTGAAAAAGAAAGTTGGGAGATCATTCAAGGGTTTCCCAATATTACACATACCTTGGCACTAATTTTCCTGTTATTTCAGAAGCAGAGCCATGCCAGTTTGTTGCAGCTTGGGCACTGCAGGTACAACAGCTGATTGTGGCATGAGCTCCTTTATGCTATAGCCTACTTCCTCAGCTGCATCTGATGAAGCAGGCTGTTGCCTAGGGAAAATGTGGGCTATCATAAATTTCTTAGCCTTTAAGGCACCATATTTGCCCCTCTTGAGCTATGCTAAATCCAAGGCTAACAAATGTGGGTGGGGATGGTCTAGCCCCACATGTATCACTAGAAGTTTCATAGCATCCAGCTGTACACATCTACAGCTCTCTGCACATGATCAGGAACCCTGCCGCTCTATATATATTCTATCTGTATTCTAATGAGGGAAGGGGAGGTCAGAGCTTCAATGCATCCCCTGCAAAAGTTAATTATTCACAGATTCTTAGTGCCTGAAAACAACTATTGTTACCATTCTGGCAAGGAAACCTGGATGTGCATTTGATGTGATTTGCACCTTTATCCCTGTGGCAATTATATAAGTAGAAAAGGGAAAGTTACACTCTGTCTAACGCCTTTAAGTTCCACCATTAGGGTGAAGAAGGGCATGCTAATTTAAAGAGAATAACTTCCAGGGTTTTTTATTATTACAGTATATAAAAAAAATCTTCTTTACCCTCAACATTCTTTGATTCTGATAAATGCTGAATCACTTTCTTGCCTCTGTCCATTTCCTGTTGCTTCCTGTCACTGCATGTAGGTAGGGCTGTGAGATTTTTGGAGCAAAGACTCATCTCTTTGCTTGGCAGCTGCGAAGCAAACGGATTGAAATAGGTGAGCGGCATTCACAACATTCGCACCTCCACCCTACTTTTAAAGTGTTTGTTTATCATCTCTTAGGGACGTGGGTGGCGCTGTGGTCTAAACCACTGAGCCTAGGACTTGCCGATCAAAAGGTTGGCGGTTTGAATCCCTGCAATGGTGTGAGCTCCCATTCCTTGGTCCCTGCTCCTGCCAATCTAGCATTTCAAAAGTACGTCAAAGTGCAAGTAGATAAGTAGGTACTGCTCCGGCGGGAAGGTAAACGGCATTTTCATGTGCTGCTCTGGTTTGCCAGAAGCGGCTTAGTCATGCTGGCCACATGACCCGGAAACTGTACACCGGCTTCCTCAGTCAATAAAGCGAGATGAGCGCCACAACCCCAGAGTCGGCCACGACTGGACCTAATGGTCAGGGGTCCCTTTACCTTATCATCTCTTAAGGGCCTTTCTCTAAAGAATATTACAGAGATGGAAAAGGGACAGAAAATGGCAATCAAAGTGACCTAGGGTTTTAGGGAACAGAGTGACTCCCCTGGGAGGAATGGTTGCAGTGTTTGGCGAGGAAAATGTGTAGAGGAAAAGGAGAAATAGAAGCTGGTGAAATGATGCATGTTTCTCCCTCTCTCAAATCACTAGAATTCGTGGATGCTGAAAGTTGGAAAATCCAGAACAGATAAAAGAAAGCACTTGTTTGTGCAATGCATGGTTAAAACTATGGAAATCAGTTCCAGTGGAGGCAGTGGATAGGTTTAAAAGAGGGTCGGACAAATTCATGCAGGATAGGGCTATTAATGGCTATTAGCTATGATGGCTTGTTCTGACTCCACCATTGGAGCAAGTAATGCTTCTGAAAACCAGTGCAATAGCTGGACTCCAAAGACAAGGGGGAGAGTGCTCTTGCAGTTTGATCCTGCTTCCATGTTTCCTGCTGGCATCTGGTTGGCCAGAACAGGATGCTGGGTTTGATGGAAAATTGGCCTGATTCAGACTCTTCTTATGTTCTCCCTCCAAAGCCTCAGCTGCCAATTCTATTGGCAATAATATCTGCCTATTTATTACTACATGTATAGCCAACCTTTCCTGCAAGGAACTCAACATGACATGCACAGCACCCAGTCATGGCTCTTTTGTTTAATCTGTAGTTCAGCCCTAAGAGGGAAGCTTTTGATCATACGGTTGGAACTGGCATTTTTTGCATAGGTTTCAGATTATACAGGTTTTAATCTTTTTCTTTAAAAACAAAAGAGAACGTGTTACTACTGTCCAGTATCATGGCTATGTCACAAAACTGCCTTTAAAAAGTTGTAAAACAGGCATTCACATTTAGTTTGCCTTCAGATGGCTGCACATTAACTGTTTGCTTTACAATGGTGTGCTTTCTGGTGCAGTCTGCTAACATCCCAAAATGTACTTTCGTAATGGCAGTGGGTCAGCAGCGGAAGGACATCTCAGCTTGCAGACATAAACCGTTTTGCATGGCAGATTAGTCAGGCCAGCAAGTCTGTTCTCGTAAAAGGTGAAATTGCCTTGACATGTTGTGCTGATAAGAACAGCTAAAGGTATTACATTGAAATATTTTCTCCCTCAAAGTAAGCAACGCACATATTTTGAAGGAAAGAAAAAATATGAGGCAAAGGGGACTTTTGTTGTGACAGCTGGCTTGACAGCTGTGGTGTATAACTGTGCCACAGCTATACCTTCAGTCAGCCAGCATGCTCTGACGCCACACTGTGGTCTTACAAAGACCAAATGGACAGCCACTGCCCTAATCTATACTTGCCTAAGCTTTAGTTGGATTTTGAACACAGCACGGTGATACAATGGCAGTAAATACAACATAAAGGTAAAGGGACCCCTGACCATTAGGTCCAGTCGTGACCGACTCTGGGGTTGCGGCACTCATCTTGCTTTATTGGCTGAGGGAGCCAGTGTGCAGCTTCCGGGTCATGTGGCCAGCATGACTAAGCCGCTTCTGGTGAACCAGAGCAGCACATGGAAACGCTGTTTACCTTCCCGCTGGAGCGGTACCTATTTATCTACTTGCACTTTGACGTACTTTCGAACTGCTAGGTTGGCAGGAGCAGGGACCGAGCAATGGAAGCTCACCCCGTCGTGGGGATTCGAACCGCCACCCTTTTGATCGGCAAGTCCTAGGCTCTGTGGTTTAACCCCCAGCGCCACCTGCGTCCCTTAAAATACAGCATACCCACCACCTAAATCATTTTGCTTCAACTGGTGGATCATGTGACCCACAATAGGGTTTTAACTAAGGTGGGCTGCTCCAGTAGTACAATAATTCATTTTCTTTTTATTTAAGTTTTGTAATAAGCCTCATGTATGTGCTAAAATTAAGACACAAAAAGGTCAAGGGAAATTGCTATCAACCTGGGGCCCACAATGCGGTGCTCGCAAGCACCACAACACACTCAGATATGCTCCTTGGAAGCCACTAAGGTCTAGTTTTTTATTTTTAAAACTGAGTATTTTTGACATTCTTGTTGTTTGATTGGAGTTGTATTTTTTGGATGGGTGTGTTGGTGTTTTGTCTGTTAGGAAGCAGCTCTGAGCGTCACCAGTTTTTCTTTTGTGAAATGGGCATTTTGTGGTGCCCTCAACAGCTCTTTAAATTTCCCACTGGGCCCTTGGGCCCAAAAAGATTGGGTACCTCTGCTATAAACCATTACACTGAGGCATTTGCAGCACTCATTCACAAATCAACGGGCAAAAAATTATCAGCAGTGGTGGAACTTGCCCAGTCATGTAAATGTTTACATTTTCCATTGGACCTGTTTAGGAACATAAGACCATTAAATCACTGGTCCACTGGACCAGTAATAAATCTGCAACAGTGCCCAAACTGATGCCTCTGTCAGAGTCAAAGGTTTACTACTCTTGAACATGAAGTTTTTGTGCTGCATTGCCCAGGATACTCTTTTAGCAGAAGTAGTGCCGTCAGAGTTTGACCAAACTGTGGGAGGCAGTGGAAGACAGGAGTGTCTGGCATGCTTTGGTCCATGGGGTCATGAAGAGTTGGACACGACTAAACAACAACAACAGTGCCATCAGACTGTTGTCCATAATATCGGGCTGTAACTCCTTCAGTTCTGTTGCTCTGAATAATCCTGGCATTGATATGACAGGTTACATAGGGGAAAGACTCTTTCCAGCTCTCTAGAAAAACCAGGCAGTGAGATTTAGGCTTAAGGGGACAACCTCAAATCACTAACTCAAGAGCAGTTCTACAGAAGGCAGCAGAACAGTTTCAGAGTATGCAGCTTGAGATTGCAGCCTTAAATGGTAAGCATTTATACAGCACATAATTTTTCCATCCCTGGGCAGAATGCAACAGACGTCTTGAGTGCTTTGCAATAATACAGCATAATTCATTTCTCTCTATGGTACTTTGAATCCTGAGCATTAGGTCATCTTTTCCATACATTTGCCAGAGCAGGATTATTGCACAGAGAAGACTCTCTCCAGGGCTTTGTTCTAAATGACCCAACAGATGAGACACATCATTTTTCTTGAATGTGTTCCACAGTCTGATAATTTTAAGGTCTCCTCTGCCTTTGGTAGTTGGCCCAAATTTTCCTGTTAAGTCCAAATGATTTAAAATCCTGCATTTTTCTCCTTGTGGCAAATACATTCTAGAGCCGATTGATCCTATCGCTTTGTACATTTAATGGAATAGCTTCGCTCCAGAAGAAATAGATCAACTTCTGTTTCTCCACCGTTATATAAAAACAGTGAGGGAATGTGAGCCTGGGCAAACACTGGAGAGGGGAAAACATGTAGCCAGTTTTAACAATTACATTTTTAAAAAGCAAAAGAAATGCCTACAAAAACATAAAGCATTCCTGTGTTGGGAGTGGGCAACCTTGCTAGTTTTCGACCTTTTAAAAAAAGCCGTAGGAGTGCTCTCATTCATGAGTGATACAATGTGGAAAACTTGCTTTAAAAAAGTTCACATCATAGCACACGTGTGGAAGGAATTAGCATCACATGATGCATGTTTTAGCACATGGATGAGTGTGGAGGTCATAAAGCCACATTCAATGCAGCATTCACAATAGCCGTGGAGAGAAGGGAAATAGCATTTCCTGAATCACAACTACAAAACAATGTAGTTTGAGTACTGTGAAAACAGCAGCACAACCAGTCCTTTGAGGAAAGTTCTTCAGGGTCTTGGAAACAGACGAACAACAGCTGTACATTTCATAGAATCAAAGAATTAAAGAGTTGGAGGGAACCCCGAGCATCATCCAACCCCTGCAATACAGGAATCACATGGGTGGCGAAGAACAGTGTGGAAATCATTCTAAACTGCTGGATCCCTAGTCTGGGGATTCCTACCCCCTTATGATTGCATATGTGCCATTTATAGTCTCCAATACTTGGTACATTCCCTCCTTCATTGGCATCTTTCTTGGATTTGTACAGCCCAGTTCTAAATGTGCAAACATGGAAGGAAGTCCCATTGAGTTCAGTGTGACTTATTTTCAGCCAATCTACTTAGGACTGCATTCTTCTGCCTTGTCTCTGACTCCTTCTGATTAAATTCCAGAACCATATGTGGCAAGAGTATTGTTAGCCCAGAAGAAATTCTGATGAAAGAAGAATGGCAGATGAAAGTAATGGACTATGCAGAATTGGACAAAATGACAGGAAGGATTCGAAATCTGCGGGATCAGAGATTTACAGAAAATTGGAAGAAGTATGAATTATTTGAAGAGCAACTGTAATCAACAAGTTACAGATAGGTAGCCGTGTTGGTCTGCCATAGTCAAAACAAAACAAATTCCTTCCAGTAGCACCTTAAAGACCAACTAAGTCAGTTCTTGGTATGAGCTTTCGTGTGCATGCACACTTCTTCAGACTTCTTCTTCTGAAGAAGAAGAAGTGTGCATGCACACGAAAGCTCATACCAAGAACTGACTTAGTTGGTCTTTAAGGTGCTACTGGAAGGAATTTGTTGTGTAATCAACAAATTACGCTAGTAGGACTACAAGAAGTTTTGTAAGGGGGGGGGGTTGGATTTGATATCCCGCCTTTCACTCCCCTTCAGGAGTCTCAAAGCGGCTAACATTCTCCTTTCCCTTCCTCCCCCACAACAAACACTCTGTGAGGTGAGTGGGGCTGAGAGACTTCAGAGAAGTGTGACTGGCCCAAGGTCACCCAGCAGCTGCATGTGGAGGAGCGGGGAAGCGAACCCGGTTCTCCAGATTACAAGACTACCGCTCTTAACCACTACACCACACTGGCTCTCCAGAAATATACGAAGTGTTACAAAGTAGAAAAAGATAGAGATATTGTTTATGAGTTTGAAATGTAATAGGGAAGATAAGACATGCATACTGAGAGATTACATTGGAAAATTTTCAGACAGGATTGATTTAAATCAAAAATTTGAATAAGATGTAAAAGTATGTTTAATTACTGTTGAAAATGATATGTTAAAAAAACGAATAAAAATGTATATATGAAAAAAAAATCGAGAACCATATGCACATAAACTAAAACATAACAAAAATAGTCATAAACAATAAAGAAAACATTAAAAAATACACAACCAAACTGAACAATTTCCACATAAATCACGAGATCTAATATAAAGATACAAAAATCTGAACAGAAACCCCTCCCCCACAACAAAACCCCCTAGGGGGCTTCACAGCTCTCATTTATGTGTAAAGAAAACTCTGCACTTGTAATGTGTGTGTGGGGTGTTATTTATTTATTTATTGCATGTATATCCCCCCGCTTTTTCTCCAAGGAGTGCAAAATGGTTCTCTCCCACCTCATTTAATCCCTGCGACAACCATGTGAGGTAGGTTAGGCTGAGAGATAGTGACTGGCCCAAGGTCACCTAGTGATATTCATGGCTGAGTGCAGATTTGAACCCTAGTCTCCCAGCACCCTGTCCAACACTTAACACCACACTGGTATGTGATGCCTTTGCTACATACTTTCATCTGCTTTACTACTAAATGCTGTCTTAGAATTCCTTTCACGGATTCCTTTCTGGCTTTTAAATAGCTACTGATGTTTTTTAAAAAAAATAAAAAAATGTACATTTATGAGGAACAACAGCACATGAAATCCAATATAAGCATAGGACTAGCCAAATGAAACAAACAGAAAAGATGCAGAGTTAGGAAGTACAAGGCTCAGTTCGAATCCCTGCCTAGCCTCTGGGTGACTCTGGGCCATCAGTCTACTTTTTTTCCCCTCAGGATCAACTTGTTTTCTTCAAGTGACATTGTTTTTAACCAAAAGCAGCTGTGCAGAACTGCAATCTAGATCGGAAGTTGAGGAGTGTGGGGAGAGGAGCTTATCTCTTCCTTTACAAGTCATTTTTCTCTCAGAATAGCCCTCTCTAAGTTTAGCCCTGCCACACTGGGCATTTCTTATCCAGACTGTCAAACCTTGTTTTGGTTAAAGCAAACTTTGTTTTTTAGAAATCCCTCATAAGAAATAAGGCTATGTATACACATTTTATTTTAAAATCATTGGGGACAGAATACTTGGTGTGTCCCATCCCCTATATAGTCCACGTACAATCTAGTTCTATTGAATATCTCCACCCCCTGCGGAAAAGGACTTCTTGGGAACATAACAACTCATTGCCGACTGATTCTGCATTACCCCGCGGTGTATCCATTTGAAAACAGAAGAAAACAGCAGCCTGGGCAATGGGTGTGTTTGTAACTGTTACCGGAAAAATCTGAGGGCTCCCTTGGACAAAAAGTAAAGACACCAACCAGAGTAAATTGGAGCAAATCAGCAGCCTGTAGGCTTGGTCTTTATTGAAGAAAGACTGTCGCGACAGGGTGCTCCCCTCACTTGCAGGTGAGAGGAAAGACCCAGAAGAATAGTGTGCAAGGTCTTATAAAAACTTTTGAAATTCCCCTCCTCGAGATCAAGCCCACCCCCAGAAACATCATGCATACATTACAGAAAGGAGGGGTTGAGGGAGGCATACATTACAGAAAGGAGGGGCTGAGGGAGGAGTTGGTGGTAACCTGAGTGTCTTGTCACCTGGCTGGTTCCTCCCTTCCCCGGAGTCACTTCCAGGAACTTCCAGGAGACAAAGGGGAGTTGGCAGTTTCCTGCCCCCTGAGGGAAGATCTGATCATTGTCCTTTGTTTCAGTCCATGCTGAATCCACTCCCATATGCAAGTTCTTTGTGATCTTGATTGTCTTCTGTCTGGGATCATCAGGGTTGGTATGGGCAGAGCTCCTGTGGATGTGCTGAGACAGTGAAGGGATTATGGCTGACCAGGACTAAGCCACCCCCCTTTGTTAGTTCTTGTCATATGGAGTAAAAATAAAAATGGAACAGTGCAAATCCGATGTATGGTTGATTTTCTATGAATTTATAACAGAAATGTGGCGTATGTAGTGTGTGAGTGTGTAGTTTATAGAAACAGAATGATTGGGGTGGGGTGGGGGGGTTCCTGCTACATATCCACACCTGCCCAGGGACATTGTAAGAGGGCGTAGCATCCTTGTAAATACCCTTAAAGTATTCCTGGTTTTGCACCTGTTGGTTATTGAACAAAGTGAGATTCAGAAATGAGATAAGAACTAGAGGCTCCTATGGAGAAACCACCACTGTTACAGGGGATAAGCAAGGAACAAAGGACGCTTTGTGTTTGTCCTGCCTTTATTTTTTTAGTGTGAGGTGTCTGATAGGGAGTTTGTGCAGTTGGAGTTTGTGCTTTGAAACTCTCCTGCAGATGAGGCCTTTTTATTTTGGTCTTGCTCAGTGGTGGCAGCAGCACCCGCCCTGTTTATGATCCAGCCTCCTGGCGACGGCTGACAAATCTGGAAGCTTGCTCACTTCTTTGTGACCTTTCTGCTGATTCCAACAGCACCACACTACTGTTACTAAGGATTCCCCATTCCTTCAATGGACCAACACAGCTACTTCCAATTTTTCTCCACTTAAAGTGCAATGCAAAATCAACCATGATTTAGTCTAAGTGTGAGAGAGAAATCAATCAGGCAGGCAGGAGGGGCTGGGGAGCAGCTTAAATGTGCAAGCCCATTTAAAGAAAAAAAAAACCCTTAGAATTCCTCTAGATTTGGCCTGATTCCTACTGACTGAGGAGCTGGCTGCGTCTCCTTTTCTCTTTGATTTAATGACAGAAGTATCCAGGAGGCTTCCAAAGCCAAAAGCCCCATATGTTTGACATTCTTTTTCTTCTGGGAAACTGGAAATGACCTCAGACCTCAATGCTTATAGTCAGCCAATTTGTGTGTTTACTGAATTGTTGTTACTATCCCCACCCCCCACCCCAAGGGAATCTAAAGGGAATATACTTTTGCCTGAGACAGAATTTTGAAACTCCAAAAATAACTTTTTGGCTCCTTTGCAATACTTTCTGTGAGTGCTGTTGAGCTTCCCCTTTTTATTCTCTGACCTTTTCACTCTTGCAATCTCTCTCTTGACCTCTTGACTTTTCTGCTGATTCTGGTGAGGCCATTGGCTCATTTGCTCTGATGTCATGGTGACCCTGTGTGAGAATGAGAGGCGACAGGGTCTCTTGTGGATCTTTTGCTTAGCTGAATGCTAATGGGAAGTGCAGAATCTGAATTCTAAGACTGGTCACATGAAACCTCTGGTACATTCAAGCACATGCATATTGCCTACAAGACTTGGGTTACATATGCTTCAGGTTACAGACCCCGCTAACCCAGAAATAGTACCTTTGCTATAGAACTTTGCTTCAGGATGAGAACAGAAATCCTGCTCCGGTGGCACAGCAGCAGCAGGAGGCCCCATTAGCTAAAGTGGTGCTTCAGGTTAAGAACAGTTTCAGGTTAAGAACGGACCTCTGGAACAAATTAATTTCGTCTTGCGAGGCACCACTGTACCTACATTGGCTAATGTGATTTTTAAAAGTAGACTTCTGCTGCTGCCTGCTGCCTGGTGTATGAACATCACCCACACATATGCACAAAATAGTACATGAAGAGACAATTATAGTGTCATGACAGAACAGCCAACTTTTGTAGGTCTCCAAGAGACAATTCTATATTCTGTTCAATTTATTACAGTGCCATATGTACGGTAATTCTTTGCAGTCCTTTATCTGAGACACCACATTTATTGACGTTAAATCTGATTAATGTTGCAAGGTTTAAATTCTGTAGCCTTTATCACAAATGCACTTCCTGAATCAAATTATTCTTCATTGAAGCTTTTGTACTTTCTTCCACTATATTTGTAATATGAGTTTTTTTCATTCATCTGACATGATTTGATTGCTAAGAAACCATTCTTTTTCTGTGCTAGCAAAATCTCTTATGCACTCATTTGGTCCACTATAAATCATAATATTCACAAGTTATTTCTTAAACATTTGTCCTTTATTTATTTTCCTTCATCCACAGCGTGCAGTTGGCTTGGCTCACTTTCTTAAGCTATCTTTCTACAGCCATTTGTTATCTAGGTACATTTTTGGGATGCAGCTGCTCTGAGTTTGCAGCGTTTTTTCCTGCCTGTGAGACCTTGTCTTAGATAAGGAGTTCAAGTCATGTACAAATGATGTGTTTATGGAGCAAGATTTTGAATTTTAACTCAGTAAAGATGTCCTCTTGCCTCATATGTATAATTTACTTAAATATAAACCAGGCCGTTCTGTCTGAGGAAGGAGTTCACTCCTGCTTCTTGGTTTCAGCTAAGGCCTTCAGCAATTCTTGAGTGAAGATTCGCAAGGAATACAAGCAACTCTTCTGTCACTGTGATTTAAATGAGGTTAGGCTATAGCTCATTATCTGTTTAACAGTTCATTGACACAAGGCACTGGAGGCAGAAAAATCTCAATCTCTTGGGGGGAGGGGATGGTACCTGTTAGGGTTCCAAGGGGTTGCTCGAGAGTAAGCAGGCAAATGCCTCCCTGCTCGGCTGTGAAGCCTTGCTTTCAATGCCAAAATAAACTTTATCTGTCCAGAGCGCCACTCTCCCGTGGCTGGCTCATTCACTGGCAGAATCCGTGAGTGGCCGGTCCTTAAACTTTTCCCAGCAGAGTAGTTTCTTGATGCCCAATCTGCGCCTCCCCAGGCAAGGTGTCCTGGCATGGCCTCGACTCCTCCGAGCCCTGAAGCTCCTCTCCACTGGAGGCGTGGTTACTCTCCTCCGCTGAGGAGGAGCTGCTTCCCACGATCTTTGGGGGCTCTCTGTAATCCATCTGGCTTTTCCCCTTTCCCCCCTGAGCCAATGGCAGTTCCCTGACATCTGCCCCCTCCTCAAGACCCCCCTCCCCACTGGTGAGGTCTTTGAACGTCTCCTCCTCTATATCGTCGGCCGGTGATGTAGGAAAACCCCGGAAAGAACCATCATCATCCTCCGTGGATTCAAAAGCTACTTCCCATCCTCTTGGATCCCTTCCCGCTGCTTGAACCTCCCAGTCTGATTCTTCTCCCTCGGACACCTCCCCGCCCTCCTCTTCTGAGGCAGGGAAACCTACAAAGTCCCCTTCGTTGTCCATGGGTCTGAACTCCTCCTCCTAGAACCTAGCTATTGGTTTAGGCTTGCTTATGTGGGAACAAACCATGGAATTCTTCCACCAGATAACCCTCTGTGATGGATTCTGTGGGAACCCACGTGTTTTTGGATCTGGGTTCTCCCTCCCAGGCCATCAAGTACTCTACCTGGTGCCCTCTCCACCTAGAATTGAGTATTTCCCTTGCTTCATTACAGTGTTCCCTTTCCTCTGCCCGTGGATGGGTAGTCACCCCTCCCTCCCTCCCTCCCTCCCTCCCCGGGAAGCCCCACCTCTCCCTGTGATGCAAAAACAGGGACCTATGGAACACCGGATGTATCCTCATGCTGTCTGGCAATTTCAATCTGAAGGCCACTGAGTTAACCTGCTGTATTACCTCAAAGGGCCCCAGCTGTCTAGGCTGCAACTTTTTGCAACCTCCCTTTAGGGGCAAACCCTGGGACGACAACCACACCCTGTTTCCCACCCGTATGACCTCCCCCGGCCTGTGGTGCCTGCCTGCCTGCCTTTTGTAGACTTCTTTAGCCCTTTCCAAGTTTAGCCGGAGTTGTTGGTGCAAGGCCTCCATCTCTTCTGCAAATTGCTCCATCGCTGGCACACTCCATTCCTCCTCTTCACACCCTGGGAAGGCCCTGGGGTGACACCCGTAATTGGCCATGAAGGGGCTCATTCCCGTGGACATGTGTTTAGCGTTGTTGTACGCAAATTCAGCTAGCGCCAATTTCTCTACCCAATCGTTCTGCCTCTCAATGACATAACAGCGTAGGTACTGCTGTAGTATTCCGTTCACCCTTTCGGCCTAGCCGTTGGTTTCTGGGTGCCTTGCCGTCGAGAAGCTCACCTCTACTTGCAGCAAGCTCATGAGTTCCCTCCAGAACCGCAAGGTAAATTGTCTTCCTTGATTGGATGCAACCCTCAATGGAGTCCCACGCAGCCTAAAAATGTGGTCCACAAACAGCCTGGCTGTCTCCTCTGCAGACACCGCATGAGAGCAGGCCACGAAATGGCACATTTTGGTCAGTAGATCGACCACCACCACCACCACTGTTTCCCCCCTAGACTTGGGCAGATCTGTCATAAAATCAATGGACACCACCTCCCAGGGCCTCTCCGGTGTTGGTAAGGGTTCCAGTAACCCCGCTGGTACGGTTCTTTCCCCTTTGGCCCTCTGGCACCTGTCGCACCCCCGGACATATTCTCGTACATCCTCCCTTACCTTGGGCCACCAGAACTGTCTGGTGACTAGTAGAATGGTCTTATGCTGCCCAAAATGCCCGGCTGTTGGGTTGTCATGGGGCTGCCTAAGTATCTTGGCCCTCAATGTCTCTCCCAGTGCATACAGTGCCCCTTTGTAGTACAGGAGCCCTCCCGAACGGCATGATGAGATATTCAAACGCCCCCAAGGGGGGTGAACATTGTCGTCTTCCATTCGTCTCCCTCTCTCCATCTGATCAGACTGTACGCCCCCCTGAGGTCCAGCTTGGTAAACATTTTGCCCTGCCTCACCCGCGTCAAAACATCGTCAATTCTGGGCATGGGGAAGGCTACGGGTTCTGTTCTACTGTTCACGAGCCTATAATCCACTACCAAACGAGGCTGGTTAGACTGTTTCTTGTCCACAAAGAATACTGGGCTTCCCCCTACAGCTTGGATTCCCTTATGAAACTGCCTCAACTCATGCATCTCCTGGTCGGACATGGCATACAGCTTACCCACCGGCAAATGGACCCCCAGAAGCAGGTTGATTTGGCAGTCATATGGTCTCTCGCTGAACAACTCCTTCAAATCTGCATACTGCAGTGGCACGCGCCCCTTCTCCTCCAGAGTCACCCCAGTCACCCTGGTCATAGTCATTCTTGGTTCTTTCCCTCCCAGCAGTGTTCCAAGTAGTGAGCTGACACAAAGGTGAGTGAACGTTGATGCCACAACACCACTGGGTCATGGAGTGCCAGCCAGCTCATTCCCAGTATAATGGGGGGGGGGTCCTGCCAGTGTGGCCACGTGAAAGGCAATGGTTTCAGTGTGCCTAGAAACCCTCATCCTCATTGGTGGTGTCTGGTGTGTCACTCCCCCCCCCCCAGTAGCTCCCTGCCATCTATGGTGGACACCTGCAAGGGGAAATCTAGTGGCAACAGGTGTAGCTGGTGCTCCAGAGTGAAGTCTCTACTGAAGAAATTACACGACAAACCCAAATCCAGCAGAGCATTCACTTGTACTGGGTGCCCATTTGGGAATTCTAGCACCACTTCAACTGCTATGGCTGCCTTGGGAGGGTCTGGTTGGGGCTCTTCTACTGGTTGCTTTTTCGTTTCCCTGCACCTGCGCCTTCTCATGCCTTGCCAGGCTTTTCTCTGGGGACAGACCTTCGCGAAATGTCCAGGGCGCTGACAGACGAAACACTTCTTGGCTGTTTTCCAGTCCCTTCCCTCCTTCTTCCTGAGATCATTGGCATTTGAAACTGCGCGTGCGCGGGCTCCATCAATTTTAATCAATTTAGCATATTTAAAATGAGTTGTTAATACATTCTAGTAATAGGTATTCAGCAACTGAACTGCAATGCTGTGAAATAACTGGGTGCACTCAAGTGCAGTTTTTGCACAGATTTAAGATATACAAAAAAGGTAAAGGTAAAGGGACCCCTGACCATTAGGTCCAGTCATGACTGACTCTGGGGTTGCGGCACTCAACTTGCTTTATTGGCCAAGGGAGCCAGTGTACAGCATGACTAAGCTGCTTCTGGCGTGCTTTCGAACTGCTAGGTTGGCAGTCATGGGGATTCGAACCACCAGCCTTCTAATCAGCAAGTCCTAGGCTCTGTGGTTTAACCCACAGCGCTACCTGCGTCCCCTTAGGATATACTAGTTGGCTTTAAATGGTATCTGCAAGTGCAGGTACTATTTATTTTTTAAACTGAAAAGTTACACACTTCAGTATACCCAAGAAAAAACCCCCAAGGCAGTTTACAACAAGAAAACCAATATAATAAAACACTAATTACCAATAATTTTTTTTCAGAATTTTGTTTGGGGGGGGGGGAGGGAGAGAGAGAGAAAGCAAAGCAAAAACATGGGCCACAAGAAACAGCTCCTTGTACAAAGGGGAACACAAATATCCCCCTGGAGCAATTTGCAAATATCCCAGCAGGAAGTTATTTTATTATTTAAAAATCCAAAAGCCTTACTTGCTCTCTGCAAAAAATCCAAGGCAGGTTGGGCACAATTCACATGTTGGCCCCATAAATTTGGGATCTGTGCAGTTACAGACTCCACACTTGCAGATTCCTCTGCCATTACAGATTTGCCCATTTCCAGCTTCACATGGGGCAGTATCCATGTAGCAATCACAAGCAGAGCCTGTGTAATTTTCTGTGCATTCACACTCACCACATTTACATTCACCATGTCCTGCAATAAAAAGATAGGTATTTAGTTTCTATAAAGCACATGAAATTGAACATCAACAACTGCCATAATCTGATTTAATTTGACAGAGGCATTCAAAGTTGATTGTATTTCCTACCACCCAGGTAAAGGAATAGATCATGTGACTTCTATTTCAACCACAAGATCCAGTACTGCAAGTCTCTTCCACAGTTCCAATGAGGGGACATGCTGTAGCACTAATCTCCAAAGGCCAACTCTATAGAGACAATGGTGTCCTGTCTGCAGGATATGAGGTCCACATTGTAGCCCTACAAATTTCTCTGAAATTGGTGGAGAACTGCTATGAGTGTGCTTTCATAGAATGAGGTTTGGTAAAAGTTGGGTTTTGCATGTTGTGGCTATACATGACCACATGACTGTAGTAGAGCATAAGACCTTGGTCTGCCTCAGAGGCCAGCAAACTTGGGAACAATGTGCCTTTAGAAAGCAAGGGCAGAAAATCATTCTTGCCCAACAATTTTGAGGTTCATCTTGCATGCTATTATCTAACCACTCACTCTGCTGGCAGTTTGCTAAGAGTGCTGATTTTAGATTGTACTGTCACTTGGAGCTCCTAATCAGAATTTTCTCCTTTCAAAATGGTGTCAAAAGTTGGCACAAAGGTAAGGGATTAATGGTGTGTGGCAGGTTCCTCCCCATTTTATCTTCCTAACCTGTACTGTCCAAAGTGGACAGTTTTGGCTCTCTCTGTAATCTCTCAAGTTGCACTCCCACTGAATGGCTCCCACCACAACAAGGGCCAGCATGCACTGCCTCTAGATCACAAGAACTGGAGACATTGTGGGCACTGGAAGTCCCTGTGGGGGCCAGAGCAGCTGTATAGGGTCTTCGCTTTAGGGTCTTTGACAATACTTAGTTGTAGGCTCAGTGATTACTCATTTCCCAGTTGGTCCCATGAGTCAGAAAATAAGAGGAAAAGCAAAAGTGGAGAATAAAAGTTTTGTTTGTTTGTTAAGGCAAAAAGGAATGATTCAGAAAAAAGGAGTAGGAAATAACAGAAACCAACAAAAAGGGCCAAAGGAAGTACACACTGTGGATAGAGGAGCTGCAGCTGAACAACTTGGCCTGGGTAAGATAGGACCAGATCTGGTGGTTGAACTCTAGACCACATAACTCCTGCCTTTTACTTGATGTCTCTTGTAAATTTATAAATTAAAGTCTTGTGAAGGCATATAATAAGGGCTACAGTGTATGATTCTCCTCAGAAAAAGCCTCTCTCCTTTTACTAATAGTATTACTGTGTACGGTATTGCACAGCAGAGCATCGCAAGCCAAGAAGATCTCCTCCCAAATGTTAGGCTCTCATGCTTAGAAATAAGTACAGGACTGCATCCAAGCATTCCCCTTCCTCCAGAGGAACTTCTGAATCCTCACAGTTTAAAAGGGTCAGTTCATTACCTCCACAAATCAAGCCATCAGATCGATCACAGTTGAAGTTATCACATTCGCAAAACCGGCCAGAGTAGATCTCATTTGCATTCTCTCTCTTCCTGCACACACACTGTCCACAAATACATTCTCCATTGTTACTACATATTTCTGAACTGTTTGCTCGTCTACAGGTGCTTGACATATCTTCACTGTTTACTTCATCCATGCTGCATTCACAGAGCTTTCCAATACGTCCTGGTTTACACCTAAAAGAGAAAATGGTTCTCATTACTCATTTCTTTTCCCTTATATGCATATTGAGAAGGGAGTGGGATGAGATACTGGTGCATAGATACAGGAAACAGTCTCTTTCACGAGAGCATGATTCATCCTAGAGGCAGACGTTCCGAAACTGAAGAGCAGCAGTTTGGGGAAGCTGCTGAATGACTCTTCTACTAACTTCATTAGTATAGCAGCTGCTACTAATTGCTGTAAAAATAATATAAATGCTAATTTATTTCAAAGGTGAAATGTGGCACATGCCTGCTTGACACAACAGACATTCATTTTTCTGTGCTAGAAAGGTCTTGAAGAATGGTCTGCTACAATTGCACTTAAGAACAGGCAACAGTATTAATATTCATAATAATAATAATAATAATAATAATAATAATAATAGTAGTTATATATTTGTTTACTGCCCACTTTATTCCCCACAGGACTCAAACAGATAAAAAACCACACGCATAAAGTACCTAGCTTTTTCAAAAACGAAAACGAAACAAAAAAACAGTGTGGTCAAAATTACTTTTGGAAATACATGGGAATTTAAAGATCCTGGTAGGAATAAGCAGTCGGTGTTCATGGGGGAAAGGAAGGCAGCAGGGGCCAGTATGGGATGACTGAAGGTACCTGAAGGCCCAGCATTAAAATACAAATTGCATGCTTGCTTAAGGAGCTGACTTGGGTTCCCTTCCCTTTATTCATATGTTTTTTCCTATATGAGGAGAAAGGACACACAACTTCTCTTTGTGTAAGGATTATGTGGCACAGGAAGGAAAGAGGCTAAGAAAGAAACAAGACGCAGTGCAGAAATAGCAGGAGACGGGAAAATGAGAAGGAAAATGAGGTATGTGGTAGGAATTGGGAGAAAGTTGAGGTTTGGAGAAAGAGAGGCAGGTGGTGGATAGAAATGATGAATGAAAAAAATGAGTGAAGGGCCATTTAAAGGAGGAGGAAAGGGGGAGTGGCAGAGAATAGGGACTCTCATGAGTTCTCCAAAGCATCTATTTTCAGTGTCGAGACTCAACCCTGAAGCATGTGAGGAATACATGGAGGTTCTCCTGAGCTGGTAGACAGCACATTCCCTTCAGTGCTGATTCCACCCAATAAGAATCAGGGAAAGGTCTTCCAACTACATTTGTGTCTAGTCTGGGATTTTTTGGGGGCCATTTACAGTCAAGGGATATTTTATTTCCTAGCAGATTTATCTGAGGGAGAGAAAAAACATTAATATTTATCTACCTGCAGGCACCACACTCAAATGTTCCACTTCCATAGGAGCAAATAGGGCTGTCTGGAATTCCGTCCTTGTGACATTCACATTCACAGATGAACTCCAGATTAATTTCTACCTCTTCAGTGAAACCTAGTGGCTTGATTTTAATAGTTTCACCCTGCCCTTTTTCTGGACACTGGTTGGCTGTTACTTTAATCTCAAAGCTAACCTGTAAGCAAAATAAAGAGTACAAACAAAATTGTTTGACACTGATTAGAGGGGGTGAAGCAATAGCACACTGATTCCAGAATGCAGAAAATTACCTCATCTCCAATTGAAATGTTGGAGCACTTTCTTCCTTCATCTCCTGTACCATTCACTCCATTCTTGCAGAAAGATTTATATTCAATTGTGACTTCTTTTGGTAGTTTGTTGTTTTCCAGAATGACTTCTGAAGACAATGACTAACACAAAAGTCAAGTAGTTTAGTGAAGGATATTGGAACATGCAGCCCAACTTCATCTGGAAAGCTACAGGTTTTTCTACTCTGTGGTCTCCCAGATGTCCAAACAGTTCCTTAAAAACACTTGGAAAATACTCTCTTGCAAGAGATACATGTTCAACAGATTCTATCTACTCCTTTTAAAACATGCATTTCTGAAGGGACTACAGTGGTACCTTGGTTCTCAGACACCTTGGTACTCAAACAACTTGGAACCCAAACACTGCAAACCCAGAAGTAAATGTTCCTGTTGGTGAACTTTTTCCGGAAGCTGAACGTGCTCCGTTTTGAGTGCCACACGTTTTGAGAGTTATGCTGAGTTTTGTCTGTTTTTGCTATTTATTTTGCATTTTTGTTTTTGTGGCTTTTTTGTTTTGTTTTTGTTACTGTGTGGAACCCAGTTCAGCTACTGATTGATTGTGTGACATCGTTTATTGCTTTCATTTTATGGTTCAGTGGTCTCGTTAGATAGTAAAATTCATGTTAAATTGCTGTTTTAGGGGTTGTTTTTTAAAGTCTGGAACAGATGAATCCATTTTGCATTACTTTCTATGGGAAAGCGTGTCTTGATTTTGGAACAGACTTCCAGAACGGATTAAGTTTGAGAACCAAGGTACCACTGTATTAGTTTTCTCTGTATCTTGACACAGCAAGTTTTGAACTAGTGTTACCATTTTCTCGTGGGTTTTGTGCAGCCAGCATCATTGTAGCTTACAAAACGGATAAAAGAGATTGATAAAATTGTATTGCTGATAAGATCAGCACTGCTATTTTCCTCTCCCAACTCCTCCCCTGAAAAACCACACAGAAACATATTGAAAAGGACTGCAGACTGTTTAAGGCTTTATAGGTTAAAATCAGCACTTTGAACTGGGTCTGGAAACTGACAGCCAGTGCAGTCAAGCCAGGACCAGTGTAATCTGATCAAACCTGTCTTGCCCTGTGAGCAAGGTCTCTAGGTGGCTAGAATGGGAAGCTACCAACTCTTTTTATACTACATATACAACCCAGAACCTCATGTGCTTAAATAAGGGATGGGGAACCTCCAGCCAGGCCTCCCCATTTGGCACAAGAGTCCAAGCCATAGCTACCTGCCCTACACCTAATGTTGTATGTGACAAGTGTGGAGCAAGTAAAGGCAGAGCTTGGTAAAAGGTGCTTTGAAGCTGATCATCAGTGCTGGAGAAGCACTGCACAAAGGGTTTCTTCAGTGCTGACCATCAGCTGACTGATGGCAACAGAGAAATACTGCACATATTTTTTGCTTATACATTTGATTTCAAACGATGCAAGTGATGATTGCCATTGCAACATCAGGTGATTGACAAGGGGGCGGCCCTGTCCACCTGTCAACCTTGACTTGTGTGCATATGTATATGTGGCCAGGTCCGGATCCCCCATACATCCTGTATTGTATGCAAAACACGTTGTCTTTGGGTGTATGTGGCGATAATGAAAACTGGTGAACTCACATTGTAGGCATCAATTATCAGTTGAATCACGTTACTGGAGTTTGAAGAGCGTGTTCCCACGGCAGATTTTGGAATCAAATTCTTGAGCTCCTTTACATGAGAAGAGTGAGAAAACCATTCAGTTAAAATCATAAGCAGTAGATAGATTAATTCTATACACAAAATGCCATTTATAGAAAACCATAAAAAAGGTAAAGGACCCCTGACAATAATGGACCCCTGACAATTAGGTCCACTCGTGAATAACTCTGGGGTTGCGGCGCTCATCTCGTTTTACTGGCCAAGGGAGCCAACATTTGTCCGTAAACAGTTTTTCCAGGTTATGTGGCCAGCATGACTAAGCCGCTTCTGGTGAAACCAGAGCAGCGCATGGAAACGCTGTTTGCCTTCCTGCTGGAGCAGTACCTATTTTAAAAGACAGCTGAAGGTAGCCCTGTTTAGGGAAGTTTTTAATGTCTGATGCTGTATTGTTTTTAATATTTGGTTGGAAGCTGCCCAGAGTGCTGGGGAAACCAGCCAGATGGGCAGGGTATAAATAATAAATTATTATTATTATCATCTACTTGCACTCTGACGTGCTTTCAAACTGCTAGGTTGGCAGGAGCTGGGACCGAGCAACGGGAGCTTACCCTGTTGTGGGGATTCGAACCGCCAACCTTCCGATCGGCAAGCCCTAGGCTCAGTGCCACCCGTGTCCCATATAGAAAACCATAGTTATACAGAATTCAATTTCTCAAGTTTCTAACACATGCACAGAACAGGGGTGGGGCAACTGCAACCCATCAACTCTCTCTACATTCCCACCTAGGGTGGGTGGGGGTAAATACCATTATTGTCTAGAGAGCACCATTGGTTGTGTGGGTGGAGGCATTTTCAGGCTGGGGAATCTCAGCTGGTGAGGGAAGGGACTCTACAGAAGCTTTTGTCACTTGCTCTTACCTTGTAAACTGGTTGAAATTCTTGTGTAACAGCAAATATTATCTGAATATTATTGTCACTTAGCTTCTGAACAAGGTGTGCAATGGAGGGATAATCCTGAAGAATGAAGTTTACTTTTTATATATACGTGAATTTCACACACAATAACAGTCTTATATACAATTTTCTATACAAACATAAGCAAGAGCAAACATAAGAGTCAAAAACATTTTTTTAAAAAGCAATCCATCAACTCTCATTAACAGAAGCCTCTAATTCCCAGATTCTTCATTCTTATCTACTTAGGCTTTTTCTTCTATTTTGCCAGTTAAATAAATGTTCTCCAGTTCTTGGGTTTCTCTCTGGATACAGAAAAGGAGTTTTAGCAAAGTAGGATAAATTGGTTTTAAAATAGGCAAACCAAACCTGGCATTCTTCCTCCATGAAGAAAAATGTGAGGGCTAGTATAACAAAATTAAAAATCTCTACATGTTTTTACATACAAGCTCTGCTAGCACTGGTCCATGAAAGCTTACAGACCTTGCTATTTTAAAATTATAAGCTAAACTTTTAATGGGTGTTCTTCTCAAAGCATTCTTCTACATTGGGGGGGGGGAGTATAGTGGGATTGTCTCCTATTTCTACACGTGTGTATATTTGCATGTGCGTGTGTGTGTGAGAGAGAGAGGGGGACGACGACGACACATACACAATAACATACATGTAAACACAAAATAAAAATGAGTGATCAGAATCTAATTCTCAGATTCTTCATTCTTATCAAAGCATTACTTAGGCTTTTTCTTCTATTTTGCCAGTTAAATAAATGTTCTCCAGTTCTTGGGTTTCTCTCTGGATACAGAAAAGGAGTTTTAGCAAAGTAGGATAACTTGGTTTTAAAATAGGCAAACCAAACTTGGCATTCTTCCTCCATGAAGAAAAATGTGAGGGCTACTATAACAAAATTAAAAATCTCTACATGTTTTTACATACAAGCTCTGCTAGCACTAGTCCATGAAAGCTTACAGACCTTGCTATTTTAAAAGTTTAAACTATAAGCTAAACTTTTAATGGGTGTTCTTCTCAAAGCATTCTTCTACATTGGGGGGGGAGTATACTGGGATTGTCTCCCATTTCTACACGTGTGTATATTTGCATGTGTGTGTGTGTGTGTGTGTGTGTGTGTGTGAGAGAGAGAGAGAGAGAGAGAGAGAGGCACACATACACAATAACATACATGTAAACACAAAATTAAACATTCTCTTAAGCATACTTACATAATAATACCTTATTGTGTACCTATTGTTATCTAAATGACATTGCCCGTCATTTGGCAAGACACTTCCTCCAAGTTTCCCATCTCCAGCAAAATGAAATCCAGCATCCGTAGAAAATACCAACAACCGAGTGACATTTCTCCATCCAAGTTCTGACTTGAGAAGAAATTATATATATATATATATATAAATAAAAGCATAGATCATTGTGAAAGAATATGGTAGCAGAGAAAACTGAAAAATGAGTGATCAGTATCCCCATGTATTTTTTAGCAAATATAAGCTCTCCTCCCATCACTACTGTACAGTTTTGATAGTAGCTTCAGGAACAGGTGCATGACATAAAAACAATGTGGGAAGAAGCCACCTGAACACACCTGGAATTGACAGCTGGAATGTGTTGGCACTACGATACAGTTGCTCCAGCTTACAGGCAGGAAGCATGGACAAATTACCATGCGACCTTTGCTATTGGAGGTTGACTCAGAAAGCTTCAAAGCAAGAGAGGGGGAGGATTCCATTTGTACACTGAAGTCGCCTTCCCAATTCCCTCCGGAAAATTGTTGGCACCAGTCACTTGGGCATCCAGATCAGAGTTTTGGTCCAGGGTTTTACTCTATATCTTTACTAGCTAAGTGTGTCTTGGGCGAGGTGGGGTGGGGGGTGGAGGTTATGAGCTGGGTTCCCTCAAAATACACTGCTGGCTAACAACTACTAGAACTGAAAATCAGCAGCTAGACTTTATAGGAGCAAGACCAGAAGCAGTAGAAGAGAGGGTCTGCAAGTCATAGACTGGTGACTGAAACCTTTTGTTGTTGTTGGACAGAGAGAGAGAGAGTACACAATGACTACGCCTATTGTTTCCTGTGCAAGAGCTGCAACAAACAAACCCTTACGAGTACACATGTGGTTGAATGCCCTTTAAGGATCCCCACTGGTTTTTAACTGCTTATCATTGTACCTTTTCAATATTTGTGTCCAAGAAGTTAAATTAACACTTTTGATCCATTAAATCTGAATAACAGCCAAGGGTCTACAAGTCAATTGCATTTATAGTAATATGCAAAAGAAATGAAAATACACTTACACCACAAACAGCAACCTGCATTATTGCATCAAATCCACCTTTAGGAGAATCCAGATTGCCAGAAATCTGTTGATCACCTACAAGCTTGTTGAACAGATTTCCATCGCTGGTAAATTTGAGTACATTCCTGTAGCTAAAAGGGCTTGTACAGTTAAGGTCAACGGTGCATGGGTTCTTGAGTTTGGCTGGTGTAGTACTAATATAAGGCATTACAGTTTGTTCAACTAAAGAGCCAAAACCTGAGAAAGAGAGAGAGAGAGAGAGAGAGAGAGAGAGAGAGAGAGAGGACATACAATTGTTATGTACTGAGTTGAATAGGATCCAAACTGCAGCAGTCTGATTGGTCCTAGAACAATAGGATCCAAAAGGCAGCAGTCGGATTGGTCCTAGAACAATAGGATTCAGAATGCAGCAGTCTGATTGGTCTTAGAACAATGCAGCAGTATGATTGGTTGGCAGGAACCACCCAATCATGCTCCAGATAGAAGTGAATCCACAACCTGATTGGCTTACAGTAGAATTCCAGAATTAGCCAATCATGTGCAGCCCATTGTGTAAATAATGTATATAAAGCAGATACTTTGAGGGGACTCTCATTCATTCCTCCTCACCACTATGAGCTGAATAAAGAGCATGAAATCACTTTGCGACTCTGAGTATATTTCACAATGGAACTCTATTAGTTCTGAGAGCAATAGAAAGCCCTATAGGTGAGGACTGCAGGGCCTGCTCCCTTCCAGGGCCTTTTCCAACTGGCCCAGGGGGCGTGGCCCAGGAACAAACTTTTGGAACAAACTCTTGGGAAGGGTGGGAAGTGTTCTGCCATTGCTTCCCTGTTCCAGGGGGTTAATGTGCTTTAAAATGTCCTCAAGCAGTCGGTGGCAATTTAAATTTTTATTTCTTTTTTTCCATTGCTGGGGGTGGGTGGGATGGATATTTGGTTGGGGATTAATTTTAGTATAATTGTTCTGTTCCTTTTTGTTGTTGTTGTTGTTTTATTGGTTCTGTATAGTTTATGTTTTGTTTTGAAAGGGCTAGATCAGGGCTGCCTGGGAGTGGGGCCCCAGCCATCACGATGGCTGGGACAAGTTCCACAGGGGGGGAAGCACTGGGACATCCGATCTCGGTGATCATGGGCAGGAGGCGGAGTTACGCTAAGACCAGACCATGTCATTACCGAGGAGGCAGGTTTAGTCGTTGTTTGAAGACTATCCCTGCCTCTGGGTCTGGCCTTGACCGGATGGATACTGGAATCAACAGGGGAAACCTACATGACCTGAAGGTGTTGCTGTGTAATGCCAGGTCAATGATGAATAAAACCACTGCCATCCACGACCTGATTGTGGATGGAGGACTTGACCTGGCATGTGTGACAGAGACCTGGTTGGAGGAAGCAGATGGGCCTGTCCTTGCCGCTGCTTGCCCACCAGGTTTCTCTTACACACAGCAACCCAGGTCATGTGGGCGGGGAGGGGGGGTTGCAGTGATTTTTAGGAAGTCACTAGCTTGCACCAGGCGTCCTACTGGGAAGATCCAGTTTTCTGAGTGCATGTTCTGGAAGTTGGGCAATAGGGGCAGTACAGGATTCCTTTTGGTGTACCGACCTCCCCGCTGCACCAAGGATTCCCTGTCTGAGCTGCTTCAGGTCGTGGCGGATTTTCTCCTGGAGACACCTAGTTTGGTTGTCCTAGGGGATTTTAACATCCATGCCAACACGACCTTACAAGGGGCTGCTCGGGACTTCGTGGAAAGCATGGCCTCCATGGGGCTGTCCCTGAATAAGTTTGGCCCAACTCATAGTCATGGACATGCCTTAGACCTGGTGTTCACCTCTAGTGACGTGGGTGATCTGACACTAAGTAAAAGTGAAACAAAAGAAGTGCCATGGTCAGATCACTTCCTGGTGCAACTGGACTTCTCCGCGACCCTTCCCCTCTGCAGGGAGGTGGGACCAATTCGGATGGTCCGCCCCCGCCACTTAATGGATCCAAATGGTTTCCAGAGAGTGGTAGGGAATGCCTTATCCCATGTTGATGGCCTTTCAGCTGATTCCCTGGTGGCCCGCTGGAATGCGGAGTTAACCAGGGCTATCGACTGTCTGGCTCCGAAGCGCCGTCTCCGATTGCATGGAGCCCGGACAGCTCCGTGGTTTTCTTCGGAGCTGAGGGCGATGAAACAATCGCTGAGACGGCTAGAGCGTCGGTGGCAAAAAACTCACTCCGAATCTGACCGGACACAGGTTAGAGCTCAACGTCGAGCCTACCAAGTGGCGATAGCGACGGCGAAGAAGACTTTCTTCACCGCCTCTATTGCATCTGCAGAAAATAGTAGCAGGAGACTTTTTCAGGTGGTTCGTAATTTAACGGAACCACCTTTACCACCGGGGCTTTGTAAAGACCCCAAGATCTCCTGCAACGATTTTGCAAAGTTTTTTGCAGATAAAATCACTCATATTCGGAAGGAGCTAGACACCACCGTGGGAGCAGGGCTGGGGCGGGAGAGTGCTAGAGCTCTGTCTGGTCAAGTTGCATGGAATCGATTTCAATCCATTACCCCCGAGGATGTGGACAGGCTGCTTGGACGCGTGAAACCAACCACCTGTCTCCTGGATCCTTGCCCATCCTGGCTAATAAAAGCAAGCCGGGAAGGGCTGGGCGATGGGCTCTGCGGGGTGGTGAATGCTTCCCTCTGTGAGGGAGCATTCCCAGATCCGCTGAAAGAGGCGGTCATCAAACCGCTTCTTAAAAAACCATCTTTAGACCCGGCCAGTATGGCCAACTATCGCCCAGTCTCAAATCTTCCATTCTTGGGCAAGGTGATTGAGCGTGTGGTTGCTGAACAACTCCAGGCACACCTGGAGGATGCGGACCATTTGGATCCCTTCCAATCGGGATTCAGGCCTCATCATGGGACTGAAACTGCCTTGGTCGCGCTGGTTGATGATCTCCGGCGAGCTAGGGACAAAGGTGAGAGCTGTTTCCTAGTTCTGCTGGATCTCTCAGCGGCCTTTGATACAATCGACCATAACATCCTTCTGGACCGTCTAGAGGGGCTGGGAGCTGGGGGCACTGTTATACAGTGGTTTCGCTCCTTCCTCTTGGGCCGTGTTCAGAAAGTGGTGGTGGGGGATGAGTGTTCAGACCCCTGGGCCCTCACTTGTGGGGTGCCTCAGGGTTCCGTCCTCTCCCCCATGCTTTTTAACATCTATATGAAGCCGCTGGGAGAGATCATCAGGGGGTTTGGACTGGGTGTCCATCAATATGCAGATGATACCCAGCTCTACCTCTCTTTCAAATCAGAACCAGTGAAGGCGGTGAAGGTCCTGTGTGAGTGCCTGGAGGCGGTTGGAGGATGGATGGCGGCTAATGGATTGAGGTTGAATCCTGACAAGACAGAAGTACTGTTTTGGGGGGACAGGGGGCGGGCTGGTGTGGAGGACTCCCTGCTCCTGAATGGGGTAACTGTGCCCCTGAAGGACCAGGTGCGCAGCCTGGGAGTCATTTTGGACTCACAGCTGTCCATGGAGGCGCAGGTCAATTCTGTATCCAGGGCAGCTGTCTACCAACTCCACCTGGTACGCAGGCTGAGACCCTACCTGCCCACGGACTGTCTCGCCAGAGTGGTGCATGCTCTAGTTATCTCCCGCTTGGACTACTGCAATGCGCTCTACGTGGGGCTACCTTTGAAGGTGACTCGGAAACTACAACTAATCCAGAATGCGGCAGCTAGACTGGTGACTGGGGGCAGCCGCCGAGACCACATAACACCGGTCTTGAAAGACCTACATTGGCTCCCAGTACGTTTCCGAGCACAATTCAAAGTGCTGGTGTTGACCTTTAAAGCCCTAAACGGCCTCGGCCCAGTATACCTGAAGGAGCGTCTCCACCCCCATCGTTCTGCCCGGACGCTGAGGTCCAGCGCCGAGGGCCTTCTGGCGGTTCCCTCATTACGAGAAGCAAAGCTACAGGGAACCAGGCAGAGGGCCTTCTCGGTAGTGGCACCCGCCTTGTGGAACGCCCTCCCATCAGATGTCAAAGCGATAAATAACTACCTGACATTCAGAAGACATCTTAAGGCAGCCCTGTTCAGGGAAGTTTTTAATCTGTGATATTTTAATGTATTTCTGGTTTTTATGGAAGCCGCCCAGAGTGGCTGGGGAAACCCAGCCAGATGGGCGGGGTACAAATAATAAATTATTATTATTATTATTACTATAGAGAAGCCACCAAGTTGCAGGGCAGGTTGCACTCCAGAAAAAGACATTCTTTTTCATCAGGAAACAATGGGAAGCTTGGTCTACAAGGTAATGAAGTGTTCAGGAGGAAGTGGTTCTGAAGGGTCAGAACTCACCCTTAGCAAGGGTTATACTGAATGTCTTCTACACAGCAGACATGTTTGGAAACCCGGAGAGGCTATCTGGCTGTCATGTGGGTTTCTTTTGTGCATGTGTTCATCCCAAAGAAGCAGGACATATTGCCTGGAATGAGTGCTATGAACTGGGACCATGTAGACACTTTACTTTCTCAAGAGGCTGTATATGAAACCCAGTAGGAATTCCAATGTTTACATAGAAACCAATCAACTTTGGGTTGTATTCAACCAAGTCCTACTTAAAAGTAGATCCATTCAAACTACTCATTAGCTTTGAATACTATGTGTTAAGTTTGTACATGACTTAAGTTATCTTCAGAACAAAAGCATTGACAATAAACTTGATTAACTTAAGTTTACTGATCCCAATTAGTCTACTGTGAGTATGCCTTAAATTTGATGCAACCTATTATAATCCTTGCTTCCACTAGCTTGCATATAGGCTCTCAGGTTTGCTCTATCCAAATCTGTTTTTACCCAGCAGCAATCTAATACAGAATCTATGTTATAAAAGTATGCATTTTCTTCTCCTAGTACAAACTTGCTAAATCATGTTTATATTTCTGAGCACATGCATATTACACATGTATATTTCTCTTTACATTGTGACATGATAAACAGAACTTTGTTTGTAAAGAAAAGCAAGCCCTAATTTATAATGATTTTAAACAAAATTATTACCAATTCGAAAATCTGAAGTTATATTCTTCATTTTACTCATGAGAGAAGTTCCAAGGCTTTTCACATTCTCCAAGTCATCTTTCATAGAGTAGGAGAGATCCATAAGGTAATAAAGATCAATGGGATAATCTTCTGCTCTCTTAAATTTTAATGAAAATGTCTGTGGTTCCCCTAATCCCAGAAAAAGAAATAAAAGTTTTAAAGCAAAAATTCCATAATGGCAGTAGACAGTAAGTACGCTAAACATACAAGTGCACTGACACTTCCACCCTATGCTTAGTGCCTCTGTCTTGCTAGAATATATCCTTGAGCTGTGAAGCCGCCTCTTCCTTGCCTGGATGGAGGGCAGAAATTTGTGTGTGAGGTGTCAGTTTATTTTAAAACCTCTTTGGCATAGGTGGAAAATAGTCCACTGTACGAAGTCACACCTGTTGCTCCACCCACATTTACCTTTGGCCCTGCACACCACTGGCACGTGGCCCCCAGAAGATGGCCCTTTATTCCAACATAAGGGGAGGGTTTGTGGCCTTGCCACACAGGTATAGCTCTGAGAGAGACATTGGCATCTCCTAACAAGGATACTTTGGGAGAAGCCATGACTGCAAAATATGTATCACGGTTATCAATTCCTGGGGCGCATTCTGTGTTTCTTCTGAGGAGTTCCAAAGCACTTTCAGGGTGAAGAAAAGCATTTTTGCCCCCAAATGAATCTTAAACCATTTATGCATATACCAAAATTGTTTAGGAAGCCCCAATATTCTGGAAATTATCCCACACCATGTTTCATGAAGACTGGTCATTTAAAGATCTTCAGATGCGTTTCTTGAATAGGGTAAGTGGAATGTTCATGTGCGAGTGTCTGTTGAAAGGCATTCCAGTTGCTCTTCTGACCAATGCTGCTCAAGGCAATATACTTAAGGTGGGGAAACTACTAGAAAATCAAGGTACAATGGCTTGATCAAGGTACAACGTTCCCACCTCAGTTGAAGCTGGATCGATCTCTATCTATCTATCTATCTCTATCTATCTATCTATCTATCTATCTATCTATCTATCTATCTATCTATCTATCATCTATCTAAATGTTTTGACAGTTCTAGTCAATTTCTTGAATAATGGTGAGAACATAAGGAATAAGATATCACTGTTAATCTGACATCCTTACCTATTCGCAGCTTTAATTGCACTCTCTGTGGTTGAATCTGAGTAATGTCTTCTGGTTTAAGATTCTCAGCAGCCCCTTTGACACGAATGGTTACTTCCTTGTTTTTCAGCATGGCTTGTGAGCCTCTGGGATTTTCTATTTCATCTGGAGGGCAGCCCTTAGTTTGTAAAACTTCCAAATCATCACATCGTGCTGAAGTAGATTCTCCTTCTTGAAAGAAGGTCTAGCAAACATAAACAAAATCAGGTTCTAAATTGCTCACAGTAGGTTCATCTCCAACTATACTACCACCGTGGTTCATTCAGCATACGATTCAAAACACCATTGACATTTTAAAAACCAAATCTGATTTTCACTTTGTATTGCTATATTAGTTGCAGGAGGGAATCACCTTCAGTAAAGGTATGTTTTCAGAAATGCAAAGATACACACAGCAGGGTACAGCAAAGTCTAATTGTTAATCTTGTACTAAACTGTAATATTGTTCCAAATGTTATCTTAGCTGTCTTACTATTTTTAATAGCTCCTTGGAAGATGATTGAAAGCAGCATAAAAATGGAATGGAATTCAGCAATGTTCTAGTGATGAGCAGTTCAGAGTAAACTAGCTTGACAGTAGTTTTCAAGAAAGATGCTGTAAGCGGGCTTGGTAGGTTTCAAAGCTATCACCTGTCCCTGCAAGGAAGTCCTGGGGGAAGGGTTGAGATGCAAGGGCCTAGCAGAGCTAGCAAAAACAGGAGACAGCTGCAGGATGGGCAGGGCAGACTGTAAGGGCACAGACTGAGAAAAGGAGTCACGACACCGGTGTGGGCGTGGGTCACGGTTGCAAACACAAGGAGAGGAGGAGAATGAAAGAGATGTGAGGCAGACGTCCTGGCATTTGAAAGAAAGGGCTCTTGCTTCCAGCAGAGGGGTTGTGATGGAGCAGTAAAGCCAAAACCAGGTGGGCTCTTGCCAGGAGCCAAGTGCCAGAGAGGCAGAGAAGACATGGCAGGAACTGAACTCGAGAGACAACACAGCCAGAAAAACAGCCCAGTTGCGGGACAAAAATAAGTGTTTAGTCCAGGCACAAAAAGAAAGAGCCAACAGCAAATTTGATGGGGGGCCTGCACATTGTCATTGTTAGTGTGCCTGCAACCGTGAGGAAGAGACCAAAACGAGGAAGGTTTTATACATAATTTTGGCGAGATCACTTCTGAAGGGAATGAGGGAGTAATGCATTCGTTTAATGTAGAGCTACCCCATCACAGCTCTCAGTCCTGGAGGACCTGCCCCCTGCCTTGAAAGCCCTTTTTCACCTGGCCTGAGAGCTACAAAAGCTGAGGCTGCTGAACAGAATCCTGGGTTGGGGTGGTTTTGGGCGGGGGGAGCAAGGAGTTGTTGCTGTTGATTTATTGTATCTTTATTTTAGATATTGTTGTGATATATGTGAAACTGTTCTGTTTGGTTGTGTTCTTTTAAAATTGATTTATTCATTGTTTTTGACTCCTTTTGGTATAATGTTGTTATGTATTTTTTCATGCTGTAAGCTGCCTTGAGCATGGTTAGAAGGATGAAAAGCAGCATACAAGCAAAATTATGTATGTATGGATGTATGGATGGATGTATGTATGCGTACCTTCAAGTGTGGAGGATGCCAAAGTAAGATTCTTTCCTCTTGGAAATAAGTACACAATACAGATAATTGAACAATCTTTTTTGCATTACATTCTCCATTAAATTATCTTTCCATTGGGCTGACAGCATTTCTCTGGGGTCTGAGGAAGAGGTGTTTCACATCAGCTACTGCTTGACCTTTTTAAACGAGAGATGCCAAGGGCTGGGCCTGAGACCCTCTCCATGCAAAGCGTAGGACTCTGCCACTCAGCTATGGCTCGTTCCCCCTATTTTAAATATATAGGAGCCCCAGAGGAAGATGCCAGACAGGGTCCTGAGGAAGTACACTCAAAGCAGCCCATCCGAGACCCAGAATGGAACAGTGAGTCATTGCTGTCTGCTGGTTTACATGACCACACAACCAAACAGCCAATACCTGACACTTTGCATGTAAAATCCAATGAAGAACCATTATTATATGATACAGCATAAAAGCAATTTGTGTTTTATCACTTTCACACACACAGATGTGGCTGGAAGCAATTTCTGTAAAAGGATGACCAGGAGGATAGGAACTGCTCTTTGCTGTATCTGTCAGACAGCCCAGTTCATACGCTGTATTTATCCCCTGAAGTTTAGTGGGAAAACACCAGTGAACAAAACAGCAAACCAAGTACAAATTGTGCAAACTAGCAATGGCCCTAGAAAGGAACTATTAGAATTAAAAAGCAGTGGAAAAACAAAAAGGAGTCAAGTTAAGTTTTGCCTTTTCTGGCTTCAACATACAACATGCCATACTACTGTAATTTATTTGACTTCTTCACTGTAAGGTTCCAAGGCAGGCTGCAGGAATTTACTATTCAACAGTTTAAAACAATTTATGCTCACAGTAGTAGAGTGGGTCCTGAAAATATACACCTCGGGTGTCAAAGGCCAGGGCAAAGTGGCAAAGCAGAATACAGGTATTTTATTTTGGAGGTTAGAAACACAGGAAGCTATTCACTGTTAGTGTAAACTGTAGCTGTCAGAAGCAGGGCTCTAGTCTAGTCTTCTTTTCAACATTTTGCTTTTATCATTAAAAAAGATTATATCCCACTCTTTGTCTGTAGACTTTAGGATAGGTTATGGCAATCAAAAACAAAACTATCAATCACAATTAAAAAAACCAAGTTATGTACATTATGTCATCTCTGTAATCTCATGAATCAAAAGGCCTGTAAAAGATAGGCATTTTCAGTTATCTCTGTGCATGGATTTTTGTTACTTTTGCTGCTGTTGTTTTGGAGAAGTATTCAAGCATGCAAATCCCGATCTGCAGTCTGAAATAGTACATTCCATACAGAGGTTTAACCACCTCTGTGAAACTGGGCCTAAGGATTGTATCAGAACTTAGGACTCAGGACATTCCAGAAGTCAAACTAGATTTTAAACGCACAGAAAATTCTGTTTCCCTGTCCACCTGCTTTGTCTGCAGCTAAAGTTACTGCCCTTCTAATATCACCAGGAGAATATAATTAAATCCAGACAGAGAGACTCCAGAGTGGAATGATTTTAAATAACTATGAGGGAGAACTTGGGAGGGGGCAGAGTCCTTGCCACTGGCAAAGGGAAGAGGACAAAGCCTAAGGAGACTGCATTCTTAAAATAAAAAAAAGATTTTAGTAACAGAGTGAAGAATTTATCCATTTGCCTGGTTCCAAACTGCAGCTAGCAAGTGCTTCTAGCTAATCAGGGCAACGTGGATCGTTTCAGAGAATTCACCTCTCTACCCCCTTCACCTGGCATTCAAGAGACCTCAGACTATTTCATGCATACAAGTCAACTACTTATGTCCACATGACAAACACCCCTGTCCCTGTGTAGGGAAGGGGGCATGGAAAAACAGCAGTGTGAACTAAGCTATATATGGATACAGCCAGTAGTGCCAATCTGATCATTACAGTTGGAAAGTAGAAGAGCTGGGACGGGGAGAAATGGAGAAAAGCGACAGCATGCTATTTGATAGATAACTTGTAAATAAGTCAATATATTTCAACTGATGCATTAAGGGACACACTTATTTCTATTCCCAAATAAAAGAGAAAACTGGCAAGGAATCTTTCCTTGCAAATCTGCCTGTTTCTCTCCTGCTGGTCACGGGTGAGGTGGAATCCCTTCCCTGCAAATTGAATTTGTGGACAAAGCACCAAGTGAGGAATCTCTTTACCCTCAAATTGCACCAGGGTCTTTTTATTCCGCTGTGTGAAACAAACAGACCCATTCCATCTCCAAATCCTCTGGCACATGCAGAGGAGTTGGGAAATAAGGCAAAGGTGTTTCACCCAGATACAAACAGGGAAACTCAAATGCACTAAGAGAAGGTCTTGCTCTTGCTACTTCCTATTGTGTATTGTCATGGAGAAAGCAGTCTTTCACCTTGCACCTTACAGGAACTTCAAAGCAGCACAGGAGTCCTGCTACCCATTTAATTGTCCTGAAAGGTAAATAGGTCGAGAGTGCGTAGCATAACCAAGGTAGCCCACAGAGCTTTGTGGCCTGAGTAGTGATTAGAACCAGAGTCTCTGCATTCTTATTCCAGCACTAACCATTAGACCATACTGGCTCTCAAAAACCTTTCCATGTGCACAAAAGCATCTTCCAAAGGCACCAAGGGCTCATTAAAACAAGGAAGGTTATTTCTGACAAAAAAATCTTTGCTGGTCTTGATGCTGCCGCCAACACTGTTTCCTACCAGTTCCAGAATAACAGTGATGACAACAACAACAACAACAACAACAACAACAACTTAACCCCCAAGCTAGGAATTGTTATTCACAAAGCCAATCTTAAACATACATGACAGCTTCCACTTCTCCACCACCAAAATTTTAACTGCAGCAGACTTATTGTTCACATCTGCTCTGCACTTTGTAGAGTCTAACACTGACCATAGAAACCTGTAGCTTTCATTTGCAGCTTATTTATCAATGCAAAGGAATGAATCATAAAAAGTTATTGAATGCATAATAGCTACAGATAAAATGAAATAGGAAACAAAATATTGCAAATGAAATATATTTTTAAAAAATACATACTGCACTTTTGCACCATCCACAATTTGGTCCAGCCTGTATACAATCAGCACATGATTTAGCATTAGCTTTTATACAATTGCTCCCACCTATAAGAAAATGCAAGGGTTTTTTTATAAAAGAAATGACAACACATACCTAATTTAATGTACTGTATAAGTAAATGTCTTACTAGCCATAAACTGAGGTTCAAACTAATCATTATATCTATAATTAACATATGATTGCAAGTGTTGCTTAACCATCAATTCCACAAGTGCTCAGAGTCTAGAGGGAAAGTTCGAGCACCAATAATAATAATAATAATAATTTTTTATTTATACCCCGCCCTCCCCAGCCAAGGCTGGGCTCAGAGCGGCTTAGAAGCAATAATAAAAACAAATTGAATGATTATAACTTAAAAACAAAATTAAAATACAACTTTAATATATGTAAACATTAAAATATTAAAATGTAGCCTCATCACAGGAGGAGAGGGAAAGGAAAAAAGAAAGAAAGGGAGGGAGGGAGGGAATCAAATTGGCTCCAAGCCAAAGGCCAGGCGGAACAATTCTGTCTTACAGGCCCTGCGGAAAGAAATCAGATCCTGCAGGGCCCTGGTCTCATGAGACAAGCGTTCCACCAGGCCGGAGCCAGAGTTGAAAAGGCCCTGGCTCTGGTTGAAGCCAATCTAACTTCCTTAGGGCCCGGGACCACTAGGGTGTTGCTATTTATGGACCTTGAGGCTCTCTGTGGGGCATACCGGGAGAGGCGGTCCCGTAGGTACGAGGGTCCTAGGCCGTGAAGGGCTTTAAAGGTCAAAAGCAGCACCTTAAATGTAACCCTGTACTCTACCACGAGCCAGTGCAGTTTGAAAAGCACTGGGTGAATATGCTCCCGTGGCAGAGACCCCGTGAGGAGCCTCGCTGCAGCATTCTGCACCCTCTGGAGTTTCTGGGTCAGCCCCGCATAGAGCGAATTACAGTAGTCAAGCCTGGAGATGACCGTCGCATGGATCACTGTGGCCAGGTCGGGGCGGGAAAGGTAAGGGACCAACTGCTTGATGCAGCGAAGGTGGAAAAATGTCGCCTTGGCTGTTGCTGTAACTTGCGCCTCCCTGTAAAGGGAGGCGTCAAGGATTACACCCAAACTCTTAACGGAAGGCAATGGCACTAATTGGGCCCCCGCAAGAGAATGCACAGTTCTTCTGTGCCAATCATAACTCATTAATTAGGACTGCTTCAAATGCCATGGAACAATCCTTCACATAAGAAAAACCATGAAAACCACAGCAGTCATGCATGACAAATTGCACATGCATTCAATGCACTGCACACACATGATGAAAAGGTGACGCTAATCTAGATTTTCCAATGTATGTACAAACAGTAAAATAGATGCAGGTGAATTCCAAACATAAAGGATGAAACGGCGGAAGACGTTCTGCAAGAGAAATTGCACCTGCATCTATTTCACTGCATGTTCGGAAAGGCTGTTTGGTTTTTCTTACTTGGAAGAATAAGAGATGCATAACATTTCAAATGACCTGACGTGGGACAAGAGTACAATTTCAAGCTGTAGGTGCAGTTCAGCATCCTTCAGATGTGGCTACACTAGAGAAACAAGAGTGTGGTTCTGAAGCTCCAGCTCAATCTCTTCTCCAGGGCAAACACTTCCTCCTCCTACCTCCTGTTCATATGTCATCTTTGCCAACAGTTTCAGAGACATGAGCAAAGAGGTTAAACCAATATGGATTAATGTTGTATGAAAGTGAAACAGGCAGCATTTGTCCTTGAATCAATTCAAAACAAGCATAGCAAGCTTACACTGGATAGCTCTGGAATTAATAGGTCACCTGCACTGTAGAATCGAAAAACAGTCTACGTTTTCTAAACCTGTACATATTTCCATTTACCTTGTTGGGCAGATCCGCAGACCACAAAGCAGCTTAATAATCCAATCCAGATGAGAAACTTGAAATTTGCCTGTAAAATAAAATATAAATAATTGAACTAGTTAACTATTTCTATTCCTTTGTTACAAGCACTTATGTCAAAAGTATATACATAGCACTGTCAACTGCATTGTAAAAAGGTTATACATATACAGTCACTGTTTAAAATGTTGCAGTAAGAGCAGAATGAATACTGTATTCTGTCCTCCTGGAAGCAAAGCTCTACAGATCAGAAATAGGCATGAAAAACACAGCATAGAAAAACAGAGACAAACACACAGATCTCATGTAACAGTAACTCACTTCTGGGTTTGCGGCATTCGGGAGCCAAAACATTGGAGTTTCGAGGCATTTGAGAACCAAGGTACGACTGTAGAGTCCTTGAAAAATTCTTATTCTTATTATTAAACCTGAAATGTCTTCCATTTATACATGTTTGGAAGCCTTCTTGGCCGGTGTTGGAAGAGATGCACCATACTATACGTACCCACTGCCATCTTTGAGACTCCTCAAAGCGTAGGTGACAAGGACAAATAAACCTCAAACCGTAATATAATCTATAGTGCACAGAACTGGGTTAAACACAACATAGTTAATAAGATTAAACAGTGTGTGAGTTTTTCAATAGTTAACTAAAAATAAATAAATAAATCACATGTTAAACTCAAGGGGATAAGAGTCAATGTGCCTTTTCCCTTAGAACAATCCACACATGTTCTGAATACACAATAACTGTCCTTGCTCATTTCACCTCACTGCCAGCATCACATCTAAAATAATAAAATGATCTCATAGGGCTTTGACTTTTATATTCTATGCATGGAATTGGTTCTTGTCTATAAAACCAAATGTCATAACAAATAAATATTTAAGGCGCACACAAAAAGATACACTCGCAATGCCCAGGCTTTGTTTTGTCCCCCCCCCCAGCAGACCCCCCCTTGCCTGCCTCTCCTCTCTGCCGCTACCTGTGCCATGGCCGCGGCTGAGCTCGGGCTTCTCCCCAACCCTTGTCCGGGGGCTTCGAGAAGTCGGTGGCGGGGCTGAGACAGCTTCCTCTGCCTCACCTTTTCTTATGGCTTAAGACAGGTATTTCTACATATTGTTTAAGAACTGATTAATCTTTAATACTTTAGTTAGTCTAGTTTAGTTTAGTTAGACAAATATTTCTACATATTGTGTAACACCTGATTAATCTTTAATACTTTAGTTAGTCTATAAGACTTTAGCAGCAACAGCAACAACAGCTACAATAATAAATTAGGCGGTGATTCCATGCACAATGCTTTTAGAAAATATACCCTTGTCCAGCTTTCCTCTCTACTTTAAAATAATAGTTTGCCTTTCCTTGTAACTGCAATAGCAAACATATTCCTTCCTTATATATCTTTTCCAGCATTGCCTGCACAGTTATTTGTATAAATTTAGATTATGGTTTATTAGGACCATTCAGATTCCCCCTGATTTATAGTCACACATTACAATGTTAGTAAGGGAAATGGTGTGGCTTTCAGAGAACACAAAGGGAAGTTCAAAAGGAGCTGTCAGATGTGTAGATGGGGCTCTATAGAAAGCAGAACTGCATAATTGCCAGCTCCCAATTCAAAACCACAAGTTCAGCAACCTGTGAAATTGATTTAAAAGCTGTCAGGAATAATATATAAAATATTGTCAGTTTCTGTGCCTCTGGAATACACTGTAGTCACTGTAAAAGTTTAGTTGTTGTGATCAAATAGGTTTTAACAATTAATAGCTAAATTCAGTAATACCGCACCTTAACATATATTCAACCTGAATGAAACTCCCTCTTAGTTTTAAAATAACCTGCCAGATGGGCGGAGTATAAATAATAAAATTGTTGCTGCTAAAGTTTAAACCTAGATCTACCATTAGAGCCAATTCTGAGCTAGGGAGGAGGTGGGGTTGCGGGCTTCACGCCCCTCCCCACACTCGTGGGGACTGGCTTCAGCCCCCGCAATCCCAGGGAATCCTCCGACGCGTCATACCCCGAGCCAGCCAATCGGCGGCCGTGGCCTCACCCTACTTTGGCTGGTCTCCCTCTTTCCTGCGCCACAGCTGACCTGGTTTGGCTCTGTGATCTTTTTGCTTTTATTTTTTAGGTTCCTGAATGGCGAGGTGCGAGGGGCAATTGCTTCCTTGTTATTTGCCTGGTTTTGCTGTGCCGCGGCTGCTGTTTTGCTAGTTCATGACCCATTGAACATCTATCAGCCTATCTACACTTGCACTATTCCTTTTGTTACAAAAAGCCCTGTGAGGGCATGTGAAAAGCTCAGTGGAGCAGCAATGAAACTATTATCAAAGGCCCTACCATCAGCCTGCAAAAGTCATACACCAGAGATCACTGTGTTCCCCGTTATCAGTTTGCTAGCTGTAGCTGGGCCTGGGGACATCCTATTCCATAATAATAATTTTACTATTTATACCCCGTCCATCTGACTGGGTCAGTTTGCTAGCTGTAGCTGGGCCTGGGGACATCCTATTCCATATTAATAATTTTACTATTTATACCCCGTCTATCTGACTGGGTCGCCCGAGCCACTCTTGGCGGCTTTCAACATACCATATAAAAACATAATAAAACATTAAATATTTAAAAGCTTCCCTATACAGGGCTGCCTTCAGATGTCTTCCAAAAGGTTGTATAGTTATTTACTGTATTTATGTGAATCTAAATGGGCCTTAGAAAGCACTGCTAATAACAAGGCCAGTGGAAGTGATGATATTCCAGCTGAACTATTTAAAATTTTAAAAGATGATGCTGTTAAGGCGCTACACTCAATATGCCAGAAAATTTGGAAAACTCAGCAGTGGCCAGAGGATTGGAGAAGATCAGTCTACATCCCAATACCAAAGAAGGGCAATGCCAAAGAATGCTCCAACTACCGCACAATTGCACTCATTTCACACGCTAGCAAGGTTATGCTTAAAATTCTACAAGGCAGGCTTAAGCAGTATGTGGACCGAGAACTCCCAGAAGTGCAAGCTGGATTTCGAAGGGGCAGAGGAACCAGAGACCAAATTGCAAACATGCACTGGATTATGGAGAAAGCTAGAGGGTTCCAGAAAGACATTTACTTCTGCTTCATTGACTATGCAAAAGCCTTTGACTGTGTTGACCACAGCAAACTATGGCAAGTTCTTAAAGAAATGGGAGTGCCTGATCACCTCATCTGTCTCCTGAGAAATCTCTATGTGGGACAAGAAGCTACAGTTAGAAGTGGATGTGGAACAACTGATTGGTTCAAAATTGGGAAAGGAGTACAACAAGGCTGTATATTGTCTCCCTGCTTATACAACTTATATGCAGAATTTAGCATGCAAAAGGATGGGCTGGATGAATCCCAAGCCGGAATTAAGATTGCTGGAAGAAATATCAATAACCTCAGATATGCAGATGACACAACCTTGATGGCAGAAAGTGAGGAGGAATTAAAGATCCTTTTAATGAGGGTGAAAGAGGAGAGAGCAAAATATGGTCTGAAGCTCAACATAAGAAGAAGAAGAAGATGATGGCCACTGGGCCCATCACCTCCTGGCAAATAGAAGGGGAAGAAATGGAGGCAGTGAGAGATTTTACTTTCTTGGGCTCCATGATCACTGCAGATGGTGACAGCAGCCACGAAATTAAAAGACGCCTGCTTCTTGGGAGGAAAGCAACGACAAACCTAGACAGCATCTTAAAAAGCAGAAACATCACCTTACCAAGAAACGTCCGTATAGTTAAAGCTATGGTTTTCCCAGTAGTGATGTATGGAAGTGAGAGCTGGACCATAAAGAAGGCTCATCGCTGAAGAATTGATGCTTTTGAATTATGGTGTTGGAGGAGACTCTTGAGAGTCCCATGGACTGTAAGAAGATCAAACCTTTCCATTCTTAAGGAAATCAGCCCTGAGTGCTCACGGGAAGGACAGATTGTGAAGCTGAGGCTCCAATACTTTGGCCACCTCATGAGAAGAGAAGACTCCCTGGAAAAGACCCTGATGTTGGGAAAGATTGAGGGCACAAGGAGAAGGGGACGACAGAGGACGAGATGATTGGACAGTGTTCTCGAAGCTACCAGCATGAGTTTGACCAAACTGCGGGAGGCAGTGGAAGACAGGAGTGCCTGGCGTTCTCTGGTCCATGGGGTCACGAAGAGTTGGATACGACTAAACGACTAAACAACAACAACAACAATGTGCCATCGAATCTAATGCACACCTCAATTTTTAAAACCTTGGAACCAAAAAAGTTTTTTGCTGGCGAATGTAAATGCACCATCAAATCTAATGTGCACCCTAATTTTCGCAACGTAATTTGGCCAAAAAAGGTGTGCATTACATTTGAGTAAATACGGTATCTCCTTGGCTTGGGCGTCGCATATACTGTAGTAACTTTGTTATTAACTGCCATATGCAACTATTTCTGTGATTTTTAAGATCTGTTGATGATGCCAAGAAATCCTCCCAAGCACTTAATATACTGCAGTAGTTTGTGGCCTGGTGTTTTCATTCCTATCTTGAAAACACACCAGAAAGTTTGGCACTGATACATAGTGAAATGCCAAACATAGTTGCCTAGGATGCTAAGCAAAAATAGATGATTTTGGCTGGCAAAACACAATGGAATTTTATGTCATGCTGCCATAAGAGTTTGGTCAAGAACTTGCCATCATCAAGATCTATCAGGGTCCATATGTGTTCATCTTTTGGAACTGATGGGTAATCTGTCCTGCATTTTCTAAGAAGAAAGCTGTTCTGAATTACCATTTCCACTAGAATATTTCAAAAATTTGACAACATGGAAGAATAATTATAAATCAGATTCACATCAGACATTCACCAAGCTCCTTGGCAATAGTGTTATGAAAAACAATATTTTGGTTAAAAGGAAAGGTTCATCAGAAAAAGTACATGAAGAATTTTCTAAAAAATGAGTACCGTATTTCTCGTCCAAAAGGGTGCACCGGCCCATAGGACGCACCTAGTTTTTTGGGGGGAAAATAAAGGGGGAAAAAATTCCCTTTATTTCCCCCCCAAAACCAGGTCGGGGAATCCAAACCAGGTTGGGGAACAGCGGGATGGCAGCGCTCTGCCTACCTGCTGTCCCCTGAGCTTGTGGGGCTGGCGCTGGGGAGAAGTGCGCTTCTCCCCAGTGCCAGCCTCCAAACCAGGTCGGGGAACAGTGGGAAGGTGCGCTGCGCCTGCCCGCTGTCCCCCGAGCTTGCGGGCTGCAGGCTGCTGCCCGCAAGCCTTGCGAGCCCGCGGGAACTCCCGCCGGGCTTGCAAGGCTTGCAGATAGCTTCCTGAAGCCTGGAGAGCGAGAGGGGTCGGTGCATACACATTTCCCCTTCATTTTTGGAGGGGAAAAAGTGTGTCCTATAGGGCGAAAAATACGGTACTTCCAATAACAGTCCAATGCTGAGTCCAAGCTGTAGTGGTATAATATTCAGTGGCTGTAATGAGGCCAGTGATTGGCTGTATTCCACCAGTACAGTATTCGAAAAGAGCTGTTTTGGAGATCAAATGTACCCTTAGGTGAGGGATGGGAAACCTCTTTGGCCCATACCTGTCAAGGAAGTGGAATCTGAGCATAAGCTGTCTCTTAACTGAAGCCCAGTCACCAATAAGATATCCTCTTTTTAGAGTAAACAGTTCATTTTTAACTCTATACATCCCGTATCCATTGGAACACTGAGAAACCCATGTTTTGTCCTCTATTTCAGTTCCACAGACACCCATCTGACGGAAGCAGGGTGGAGTACATTGACTTAGTCATTGGTACCACCCATTAGTGTTCAGTTAAAACAGAGGGTGGATTACTGGGGGACTTTGGAAACTCACTATAGATCTCAGCCTAACTCATCTTGCAGAATGCCTCTAAGGAGAAAATGTAGAAAATGTATAGAGATCCAGTTTAACCCATTATTAGCCTTAGGGTATTGTTGGGGGGGGGAATCTACACATGGTGTAGTGTAGTGTTAAAAACCGATGGATTCTGCCCCTCTCAGCACATTTAAGCTTTCCTCATGAAAAAACCCCTAAGACCTTCTAGACATAGGATCCCTTTAAAACAATTTCTTAGCCAAATTCACCCTGAATGTTCCTATAATTTTCACTGTGGGTTAGGATTTCCACTTCATCCTTTACACATACTCTTAATGAGAAAAAGTAGGGAGGGAGGATGAATTATTTTACCATGCCCAAAGCTTATTAAAGGCTCAATAATCCAAGGGGATTTATTTTGTGATTGTCCCATTATAGGTAAAAAGCATGTACTCCAGTCAAGCCGTGGAATTAGCTAAATCTGCCTGTCCTGAAGGCGAGAAACAAGTATTACAGCTTGCAGCTATGGTAGAGACTTTGCCTTCTGATATATTTAGTTTGTGGTTACACAAACTCTTTTCCATTCCAGATCACACAATACATGTGCGGTTATTTTAAACAAAACCCTATTTTATAAAATCTATTTCTTTTGTCTCGTTTATGATCATATCAGATGTTCCCAGGACGGTTGCTGATGCTGAATGGAAAGATGACTGTGTTAGATTTCCAGTGATTCATAAAGCCACCTCCTTCTCTGTTCTCCTTTCAGAAGCCTTGCAAATTTCCCTCTGTCAGTTAAATTAGGGGTGGAGAACCTGAGGTCCTCCAGATATTGCTGAACTTCAAGTCCCATGGCCTCTAATAATGGGCCGAGCTGTTTGGAACCGATGGGGTTCAGAATCCAACAATATCTGGAAGACCGCAGCTTCTGTACCTAAATCCTAAATTGTTGCTCATGAGGAACATGTATTCTGAGCATAATGACAGTTTTGTATAACTAAGTTTGTGGGTCACCATAGTGATCTTGCTATATTTATTACAAAGGAAATTGGGCACATGGTTAATGTTTTCACAAATACTCACACCACAGAGCAGTATATAAAAGTTGACAAAAATGAGCCTGGTTTTAATCATGCCCATAAACGTTAATGCAAAGAAGTCCTTAAGACATACTTCCTCCTGATACAACCTCTTCTCCATGTGGGATATATTCAGGGTGGTACAATACACAGAGTTGGGCTTTATTGGGAAAAAACCTCCCCTTTCAGCCATTTAGTGCAACAAGGGTTTTGCAATGAAAGTATTTTGTTATGATTAGGTCCTCCTCGCCTTTTTAAACAGTTGACATATATCTGTAACAGTGTTACTTTCAGTTTATATCTCCATTATTCCAGTTTAACAGCATCACACAAAAGGAAAGTAGCTACTTATCTATCATTTCTTGTTGATTATAAACTATATTGCATAAAATGCAGTAGTAAATAATCTGGGAGAATTGTTTATTACATTTTTTCATTGCTTTTTACATAAATGTCTCAAAGTGACATAAAGAGTATTTAAAAATACTGGACTAGCTGCCAAACATTTAAAAACTGTGATACTCATATGTTGAGAGACTATCTGAAGACAGGTACTTGCCACTTCATATTCTTTATATGCCTTTGAAACAAGGTAAATATATTGGGTGAAGCATTTTATGGACATATTATCCTTAATTCTGCATTAAACCAGCACATGGTGCTTAGCATATGTTTTGTTAAGTGCAAATTTAGAAATAGTTTATGACTATCTTAGAATCAGCATAAGCCCAAGGCGTTTTAGGACTTTTTTTATGTTATCACATAACATAAAAAGTTGGCTTGGCTCACTTTCTTAAGCTATCTTTTTTACAGCCATTTGTTGTCCTGGTACCTTTTTGGGATGCAGCTGCTCTGAGTTTGCAGCGTTTTTTCCTGCCAGTGAGACCTTGTCTTAGATAAGGAGTTCAAGTCATGTACAAATGATGTGTTTATGGAGCAAGATTTTGAATTTTAACTCAGTAAAGATGTCCTAGCTCATTATCTGTTTATCAGTTCATTGACACAAGGCGCTGGAGGCAGAAAAATCTCAATCTCTTGGGGGGGGGGGAATGGTACCCATTGGTCAATGTGTCAGAAGATAGCTTTCCTGCTTTTTAAACAAGGATATTAATATACATTTAATGGCAAAAGCCTAGGCAAAAGTCGAAGGTTACAATGCAAATGTATAAAAGATACTATTAAAGAAACTTGACTTGACTTAATTATCTTCATCTTATTTTTATAAGTTTCATTATGGCCAATTGTTGCCTACAAGTTAAAATTAGAAATTGCTTTGAAGGAAACTTAAACTTAGGAAAATAACTGACTGAGCTGGACTCAGTAATTATGCCGCTTGAAAAGTCAGCTATGAGATTTAATTTAGCCATTTTAAAAATTAATTATGCTGAATCCTGATTTTGCCCCCATCACATTTATTGCACTATATCCCCACAACTCACTTATGGATCCCAGGTTTGCAGTTTTAAAAATTTTGCGCCTATGGAGGCATTTCAAGCAAAATTCTATCTGTGTTTATTGGGGATCCCTCCCTGTGTATCTAATATAGTTGTCCGCTTAGAAGTTGGACAACTACCCGTTAACGCGCGTTTGTGGATTCTAAAGATACACTACTGGTTAAAACTTATTTTTTCCCCGGCCGCTTTGGCGCCCTTAACACTCTTAGACACCTTTCATTCTACCTGGAAAGCTTCCCTGTTTGAAAAGATAAGAAGCTTGGGATTCTCCCCGCAGATCTTGATAGCGGCAGGATATGAGAGAGCCAAAAGTCAAGTGCTCCAGCGCATTAGGGACATAGAGCTGCAATGTCATATGGGCAAAATGGATAAACACGCCACAATTAGAGACTTTGGGAGAGGGTTCTCACCCGCAAACTATCTGGCTGATTTACAAATACCTAAGTACAGACATTCCTTTACCCTGGCCAGATTAAACGTTCTGCCCTCTGCCCTGCTGTTAGGCAGATATGAGGGCAAACCATATGAGTCACGTGTTTGCCCATGTGGCTCATCGGAAGTGGAAACAAGTTTGCATGTATTGCTGCACTGTAGCTATTACAAGGATCTACGCCTGACCTTTATTGCCCCAGTTCTACAAAAGCTTAAAAATGAATCAGAACTTCAATGTATGAGAGCCTTGGTAGAAGATAAGGTTCCTGTAATTACGATCAATGTTGCTAAATTCTGTGCAGCCGCTATCAGGCGCAGAAAACAAGAGCTTTCCAATGTCAACATGCAGGCGAAGGCAAATACTTAATCTTATTCATGCTGTCCAATCTTAAATTGTTGTTATGGCCTAATCTGTATTGAAATTGTCCTTTGTTTTTTCCGGTGTTATGTTTCGCTGACTAGCTGTACGAACCAATCTGGTCTGTGACCGTTTAATAAAATTTGATTGCACTATATCCCCCCCCCCATGCTTTACTGTTTTATACAGTGATGACTTATGGCTTCTGTTATATTTACCCCATCCCCACCCCATCCCGTTTTGTTTTATCTTGTGATGACCTATAGTTTTAGGCAGTGCTATTTTTCTAGAAAAAGAGGTGCCAGAACTCACCATGAACACCTCCCTCGTTCTCTTAGAATGGCAATGGCGCTCACTTGAGAGGGGCCAGAACTGATTTCCAGTGAGTTCTGGCTGCAAAACATCCCTGGTTTTAGGCAATAAATTTGAGCTGGTTGATTGCATATACTCAAATGCTTACATTAGCAGTGGACAACCTCCAGCCCATGTGCCTAATTTGGCTTGGCGCCCCCAATTTGGCCCATAAGGCCAATTGCCACAAGCTATACGAGCTTGCCCTAAAGCTGACATATTGCTCCAGGACAGCAAAATGAACCTCTGTGACTCCAAGTGTAAGAAGAAAGTGACAACAAAGTTAACAATAGGAGACAAGCACGCAGAAAGTGGGTACGACACAAGGGCTGCAGTTTTACAATTCATTAAATATGAAATAGTTTTAAAAATAAAAAATGCATGATTAGGATATTTCCAGTACTGTATAGCAGTGTTTCCCAACCGGTGTTCCGCGGCACACTAGTGTGCCGCGAGACATTGCCTGGTGTGCCATGGGAGGGAGGCGGGCGAGGCGGGCGGAGAGAGGCGGGGCGGCGGCGGCGAGCACACGAGGGGCGGGGAGTGAGCTCCCTCCCACATCCCATCGCCCCGTGCTCCGCGCTGTTGTAGGCCAGCCCTGCCACCCGGGGGACCTCCCCCCGAGAGCGCAAGGCTTGCGGGCGTCAGCTGGCAGCGCGGAGCACGGGGTGCCCTTCGGAGGACGCCCCGTGCTCCACGCAGGTGTCCGCAAGCCTTGCGCACCCGGGGGATCTCCCCCCGGGAGCGCAAGGCTTGCGGGCAGCAGCCTGCAGCGCGGAGCACGGGGCGCCCTCCAGAGGACGCCCCGTGCTCCGCGCAGGTGTCCGCAAGCCTTGCGCACCCGGGGGATCTCCCCCCCAGGAGCGCAAGGCTTGCGGGCGTCAGCTGGCAGCGCGGAGCACGGGGCGCCCTTCGGAGGACGCCCCGTGCTCCGCGCTGGTGTCGGCCAGCCTTGCGCACCCGGGGGATCTCCCCCCGGGAGCGCAAGGCTTGCGGGCAGCAGCCTGCAGCGCGGAGCACGGGGCGCCCTCCAGAGGACGCCCCGTGCTCCGCGCTGGTGTCGGCCAGCCTTGCGCACCCGGGGGATCTCCCCCCCGGGAGCGCAAGGCTTGCGGGCAGCAGCCTGCAGCGCGGAGCACGGGGCGCCCTCCAGAGGACGCCCCGTGCTCCACGCAGGTGTCCGCAAGCCTTGCGCACCCGGGGGATCTCCCCCCGGGAGTGCAAGGCTTGCGGGCAGCAGCCTGCAGCGCGGAGCACGGGGCGCCCTCCAGAGGACGCCCCGTGCTCCACGCAGGTGTCCGCAAGCCTTGCGCACCCGGGGGATCTCCCCCCGGGAGCGCAAGGCTTGCGGGCGTCAGCTGGCAGCGCGGAGCACGGGGCGCCCTCCAGAGGACGCCCCGTGCTCCACGCAGGTGTCCGCAAGCCTTGCGCACCCGGGGGATCTCCCCCCCGGGAGCGCAAGGCTTGCGGGCGTCAGCTGGCAGCGCGGAGCACGGGGCGCCCTTCGGAGGACGCCCCGTGCTCCGCGCTGGTGTCGGCCAGCCTTGCGCACCCGGGGGATCTCCCCCCGGGAGCGCAAGGCTTGCGGGCAGCAGCCTGCAGCGCGGAGCACGGGGCGCCCTCCAGAGGACGCCCCGTGCTCCACGCAGGTGTCCGCAAGCCTTGCGCACCCGGGGGATCTCCCCCCCGGGAGCGCAAGGCTTGCGGGCGTCAGCTGGCAGCGCGGAGCACGGGGCGCCCTTCGGAGGACGCCCCGTGCTCCGCGCTGGTGTCGGCCAGCCTTGCGCACCCGGGGGATCTCCCCCCGGGAGCGCAAGGCTTGCGGGCAGCAGCCTGCAGCGCGGAGCACGGGGCGCCCTCCAGAGGACGCCCCGTGCTCCACGCAGGTGTCCGCAAGCCTTGCGCACCCGGGGGATCTCCCCCCCGGGAGCGCAAGGCTTGCGGGCGTCAGCTGGCAGCGCGGAGCACGGGGCGCCCTTCGGAGGACGCCCCGTGCTCCGCGCTGGTGTCGGCCAGCCTTGCGCACCCGGGGGATCTCCCCCCGGGAGCGCAAGGCTTGCGGGCAGCAGCCTGCAGCGCGGAGCACGGGGCGCCCTCCAGAGGACGCCCCGTGCTCCACGCAGGTGTCCGCAAGCCTTGCGCACCCGGGGGATCTCCCCCCGGGAGCGCAAGGCTTGCGGGCGTCAGCTGGCAGCGCGGAGCACGGGGCACCCTTCGGAGGACGCCCCGTGCTCCGCGCTGGTGTCGGCCAGCCTTGCGCACCCGGGGGATCTCCCCCCGGGAGCGCAAGGCTTGCGGGCAGCAGCCTGCAGCGCGGAGCACGGGGCGCCCTCCAGAGGACGCCCCGTGCTCCACGCAGGTGTCCGCAAGCCTTGCGCACCCGGGGGATCTCCCCCCCGGGAGCGCAAGGCTTGCGGGCGTCAGCTGGCAGCGCGGAGCACGGGGCGCCCTTCGGAGGACGCCCCGTGCTCCGCGCTGGTGTCGGCCAGCCTTGCGCACCCGGGGGATCTCCCCCCGGGAGCGCAAGGCTTGCGGGCAGCAGCCTGCAGCGCGGAGCACGGGGCGCCCTCCAGAGGACGCCCCGTGCTCCACGCAGGTGTCCGCAAGCCTTGCGCACCCGGGGGATCTCCCCCCGGGAGCGCAAGGCTTGCGGGCAGCAGCCTGCAGCGCGGAGCACGGGGCGCCCTCCAGAGGACGCCCCGTGATCCACGCAGGTGTCCGCAAGCCTTGCGCACCCGGGGGATCTCCCCCCGGGAGCGCAAGGCTTGCGGGCAGCAGCCTGCAGCGCGGAGCACGGGGCGCCCTCCAGAGGACGCCCCGTGCTCCACGCAGGTGTCCGCAAGCCTTGCGCACCCGGGGGATCTCCCCCCGGGAGCGCAAGGCTTTCGGGCGGCAGCTGGCAGTGCGGAGCACGGGGCACCCTTCAGAGGACGCCCCGTGCTCCGCGCTGGTGTTGGCCAGCCTTGCGCACCCGGGGGATCTCCCCCCAGGAGCGCAAGGCTTGCGGGCGGCAGCTGGCAGCACGGAGCACGGGGCACCCTTCGGAGGACGCCCCGTGCTCCGCGCTCGTGTTGGCAAGCCTTGCGCACCCGGGGGGCGCATGGGGCACCCTGAAACAGAGGGTTCCCCATGCTGCGGACTGTAGCCTGCCGCCGGACGCGCGGGGCGCCCTGAAGCAGAGCGCCCCTCGCGCCAGGCAGACATGGGCCAGCCCCACAAGCTCGGGGGACAGCGGGGAGGCGCAGCACCCCCATCCCACTGTTCCCCGACCTGGTTTTTTGGGGGGGAAATAAAGGAAAAAATTTTTCCCTTTATTTCCCCCCTCAAAAAAGTAGGTGTGTCCTATGGGACGGAGCGTCCTATGGGACGAAAAATACGGTACTTACTATTTCATAATAAAGTAATTATAAAATACTTTCTTTGTGTTTATTTGATTCCTATTAAAGAGAGTTACTTTATATATAGTCAATATAGGCACAGAGTTAATTTTTTAAACATTTTCTAATGGTGGTGTGCCTCGAGATTTTTTTCATGAAACAAGTGTGCCTTTGCCCAAAAAAGGCTGGGAAACACTGCTGTATAGTTCATGTAACAATTCACAGAGAACCAAAAAACACAAATCCTGTGCAACTTGCAACCTCAAACCTCAATTTCTTCTCCCGCCAACCCCATCCCTTCCTGCTTACTCAAGTTTAGCCTTAGCATTTTATTAACTGTGTTAATTTGCAACTTTCTACTAAAAGGTCTCAAAGCGACATAATAATAAACAAAAGGCTAAAAATACAATTAAAAACCAGATACAAAGAAAGCAAATTGCAATAAACAGAATATTTAAAGTGCATATCCCAGAAACCCTATCCCATCCTGCTAAAAGATGAACACCACCAGAGAAGCCAGAATCAAAGCAGATGGTCCAAATTCACCAGAAGCCTGGACACACAGGAATGTCTCTTAGCCTGGCACCTAAAAGCTGACAATGATGGTTGCTGTCCTGTCACTCATTTTTTACTTAGTCATAATTTAGTATGATCCAACTAAACTGCATTTTGGTGCATTTTTATTAATGCTATAAATCAACAACAAGGAACTTTCCGAAGGGAGTACTTAAAATAAAAAAAAGAACCACACTTTCTCCAAGGTGTGATGATTCGAGAATTTTATTGGCTTTCACTAGGATCATATCATATATCTAAAGGCTCTGATACATTGCCAAGGATAGTAAGTGATTCATATACCGCATTAGAGCAAATGCACTGTAGCTCTTCACTCAATGCTGGGTTTGTATCTCCTTGAACGACTTAATGTTGTCTTGAAAGAGCTCTTTCATATACTCATTAGCTATTGTGCATGGAAGGGGTATTTATACCAGTGGGAGCATTTTTACACAATGCTCAGATTGTGCCAGACACGTTAGCATCATATTGAATTCAAAATCACTGCAGTATTGAGCCACTCAATGCTACTGTTCAGAGCAGCCACTATTAAAAATATCAGACTCTTTGTCATTTTAATTGTTATGAACTTTCAGCACTTTCACTGAGCACATTGTTTGAGCTAAATAAAAGGTTAAATATGAATATTAACAGTATAGTTTTAATAGAGCAGTGTCGTGAAATTGAGAAAAATTGAATGCATTTTTATTTTATTTGAATGGTCTAGCAATAGCTGATGCATATTTTCTCAATTCTGTGTGAATGCTATCTAAAAAGTGTGCATTACTGGCGCACAACTCTAATTTTTTCCAAAGGTAAACTTAGTATCTGGTCTGTTGACCACAGGACAGGAAAAGTAGAATGCAATCATTTGTGTTTCAAACAGATGAATGTACAGGCAGATCAACCTGTTCACAACCGCAAATATGTGCAGCACTGGGAAATAATTAAATAATTGAATTCATACCCGGAAATGTTGGGAGAGAGGTGTATTTCTAAAGATGCCTGTTTTTCTAAAGGTACAAAAACATTAATGGGGGGGCCACCAGGTGGCGCGTTGGAAGATGGACAACAATAACATCTCTCTGACCCATACGAGGTAATTAAGGGGCTGCTATGGGAAGTATGCAGCCTTCCCTTCCCCCCCAGGATGTGGGGGACCCTGTCTTGCCAGCGGTGTTCACAATGCACCCCCTGATCCGAGAGATGGGGGTGCTGAACACTTGGCACGAGCCCTCGGTGAAGTCAGCTCTTCCTGACGCCGATTCCAATTAGCGCGTGCTGGTTGCTTCAGCTCGGAACTATAATTGGAAATATACGATTGGAAAGGAAGTTGAAGCACATACATCAAGTAAAGCTCGAGATAAGGCTGCTGATTAATGGATCTCTGTGACCGGGAGTGACGGACAGATAAGTAAATCTTCTGATGAATCACCACTAGGAGACTGTATGTTTGGAACGAAGGGGGGGTGGAGGAAAAACTTTTTTTCTTTACACGATGTGATATTAATAACCCTTCACCCCAGAAAGAAATAAGATCGTCGCGTTTTTATCAATCATAAGCAGGATTTTAAGAACTGTGTGGGGACGGATTACAACAGAAGAGAAGACTGGTGAACGGTGAGGAAGAGGAAATTTTTTATGATGCAGTTAAAAAATGGCGTCTTGCCAAGACAGGCTTGCCGGAGAAAGAAGGACAGGGGGGAGGATAATCAGGATTGTTTGAAAGAGAAGGAGTGTTGGAATGTAAGTTTGACCTGACAGAGCCCCCTGATTTGTTTGATATATCTGGCTAGCCTGAGGAAAAATAAAGGACAGACCAAAGGTTAACTTTGTTTATGGAAGAGACGAACAGAGGCTGTCCCTGAGAGAGATAGTTTTTGAAGAGTACAAAACCCACACAGAGACGCCAGTTTCCAGTCTGCTTGTGAGAACCATCAGAGATCGCAAAGAAAGGAATATATGATAACAACAAGATGAGAAAGAAAGTAATAAAGGACTATCCGGATCGAACTGGATAGAACTGTCTAATTTAAAGCAGTAAAATATGTGATGTCTGGAGCTATCCGGAATTTTGGACTCGTGCCGAGCTTGATGTATGGGTACCCTTAACAAAATTTAAAATTTGGCTGTATAATTTGGAACTAATGTGATTTGAATAATGTGATGTGATTGGCCTGTTAATAAAAATTATTTAATAAAAAAAGGTACAAAAACATTAATGGCTGGGCATACCTGATGCAAATAACTTACACTGATAAAAAACCAACAATCTCTAACTACACATTACATGCAAACATGTCACAAAAGCCAAGACAGTGCAGAGCATAGTGACTAGGTTGCTTGGGAAGGCAAAATACCACCAGCATATAACACTTTGCTTGTGGGATTTCCACTAGCTACCAATCTGCTATTGGGCCAACTTCAAGGTTTTGGTATTAACATATAAGGCTCTATACAGCTCAGGACCAGGTTACTTGAGAGTTTGCCTTATTCCTTATCCATCCAGTATATATACCTCTGCTGTAGGGTGCAAGATAGATTCTTCTGCAAGTAACAAAGATACTGCTTCACATTAACTCAGAGCAAGGCTTTTACTGTAGCTGTCCCTGTTCTGCTGGACAGCAATCCTGTCGAAATGCCACAGGCACCCACTATTTGCATTTCCCCGAAACAATTTATTATAGCATAAACTCTCCTAAATGTATTATGCTGTACAATACTGCAAAGCTCTTTGCTGTTTTGTTGCAACACACTAAACGTACAAACCTATGCATGTTTACTCAAAAGTGAATCCCACAGAATTCAAAGACACCTTTCACTCTCATTCTCTGAGAACACCCATTTTTCTAGCAAATTACTTAGGCTAGTGAAGGCTGGCTAAAGGTTGAGTTGTAAACGAACATGCTCAAAAACAAGAATTTCTAAAATCAATATAGCTTAAAACTTTCCCATAGACATCCTCACTAGGATTGGATATTTGTGACTTTCTGAGTCAAAGAGCTACTGTAGCTATTGTGTGCCATCTAGTGTTAAGCATGGGAAAGAGAGGGTGCCAAAATAATGTCTGGTATAAAATACTGCAAACATTTATTAGGAGTAACTACAGTGGTACTTTGGGTTACGAACTTAATTCGTTCCGGAGGTCCGTTCTTAACAAGGAGCCATTCTTAACCTGAGGCGCGCTTTCACTAATGGGGCCTCCCGCTGCCACCGCGCGATTTCTGTTCTCATCCTGGGGCAAAGTTTGTAACCCAGGTACTACTTCTGGGTTAGTGGAGTTTGTAACCTGAAGTGTTTGTAACCCGAGGTACCACTTTGAAGTTGTTTCCTCATGGGCTAACACAAAGGCTTGCAAATTTGGTGTAAAGCCAACCAGTTACTTACTGTGCAATCCTATATATCCTATATATAGAAGTAAGTCCACTTGACAATTATTCCCAGATAAGTTGGTCCGTATAGTTAAAGCCATGGTTTTCCCGGTAGTGATGTATGGAAGTGAGAGCTGGACCATAAAGAAGGCTGATCGCCGAAGAATTGATGCTTTTGAATTATGGTGCTGGAGGAGACTCTTGAGAGTCCCATGGACTGCAAGAAGATCAAACACATCCATTCTTAAGGAAATTAGTCCTGAGTGCTCACTGGAAGGACAGATCGTGAAGCTGAGGCTCCAATACTTTGGCCACCTCATGAGAAGAGAAGACTCCCTGGAAAAGACCCTGATGTTGGGAAAGATTGAGGGCACAAGGAGAAGGGGACGGCAGAGGACGAGATGGTTGGACAGTGTCCTTGAAGCTACAAACATGAGTCTGACCAAACTGCGGGAGGCAGTGGAAGACAGGAGTGCCTGGCGTGCTCTGGTCCATGGGGTCACGAAGAGTCGGACACGACTAAATGACTAAACGACAACAACAAGTTGGTATGTGTCTGCAGTCACAAAATACATTTTTAAAACTAGCATGTCAGGAATTAAAATAAGCTAAATAAAAATAAAAGTGGTCAGGGTTCAAATAATTCCTTGATGGCCAACGTACGTTTTAACCAACCATGTGGAATTCAGTAGGCTACTTCATTGTCCCTTCAGAGAGCTCTTCATAGTATGGCTATTTCCACAAGAAAAAAAAAAGCTCTTTGTAGGAGCAGCCAACCTGCAGGGATGATGAAGGGGATCATCTCACAAAACTGTGTAATGTAATGGAACAAACACTGAGAGAAGAAAAGTTTGCTTCCCCCATTTTTACCTGGACTAATTTCCTGTTTGAGTTTTCCTATATTCTGGATCAGCCACAGTTGGTAGGGCAGGGCTGCTTACCTGATCTCCCATGTTCCATTTCACATTTGTGCTGTGCTGACTTACTGCTGCCTCCCCATCCCTGTCTGATATGGTGCAGTGAATAAATAAATAAATAAAAGTGTGGCACATGAAGCTTCTCCAGTTGGAAGTGTATAGATGTGAGAAAGAGCTCCCTAAGTTTTATTGGAACCATAGCTGTCAACCTTCCCTTTTTTTGCGGTAAATTCCCTTATTCCAGCGCTGTTTCCCGCTGCTTCCTGCTGCTATCCTGGATTGTTAGATATCCCGTAGACTGTCCCCGGGACAGGTGAGGCTGCTGATCCCTTATTTTCAAGGTTGCTGATCCCTTATTTTCAAATCTGAAAGTTGACAGCTATGACCGGAACCAGTTTAGGAATTTAAAGATAAAAAGTCGAACCATGCGAAGCAAAACACCTGCTTATTAACTGAGATTGAGGGATATTAGTGCTGTCAGTTTCTGATGGAAGCCAAGATGCCATACTCGTAACCAGTTTTCAAGGGTAACCCTACAGATAGTCAGATTGGGAGGTTACCAGGAAAATCTACTAAGCATATCCTGTTTTGCAGGGTTGACTTTTTCCCACGTTTGGCCACTGTGTGGCCCCCTCCACCTACAAATGTGGATATAGGTTGTTTATTCTCTGCTTTATTTATCTAGAATATATTTGAGTGCTATATATTTTTTTATTTAAAAAGTAAGGAAGAAAAAAAGGAGAGCTGAATATGTACAAGACAATTTATAGAAATATATAGAGTATCATTCCCTTAAGGCATAGTACACACACGTGTGTGTGTGTGTGTGTGTAGGTATATCTGTAAAAACACACTAAACAGCCTTGAAGTTCTTTTAAAGGCATCCCACGTAGGTGGCCATCATTGCCTCCACTGTGGGAGCAAGTTCCATAACTTAATTATGCACTGTGTGAAGAGGTACTTTCCTTTAATTGTCCTGAATCTGTGATCTACACATTGCAGCCCTAAATTAACCCAATTTTTCTGCATAATTGGGAAGACAGACCCAGGAAGAATCCAATGGTGGCTAATCCATGGGCCTCCAGTTATTGCAGGAATTCAAGTCCCATTTACTTACTTACTTACTTACTTACTTACTTACACACACACACACACACACACACACACACACAGACGTTTAGCCTCTCCTTTATCAGATACAATATCAGAGGTACAATAAAAGAAAAATGTTAAAAGCATTCCTATCAACATAGGAAAAAGGAGAAGATAAAATCATAACCCATTTGCTATGTTGGCTGGGTCTGAGGGGAGTTGTAGTCCAATATCTTCTATATGGCCACAGGTAGGTAGGTAGGTTAGTTAGTTATGCTTTTAATTATGTTTATGTATTTTTATTCCTTTATTCATTTTTTGATTTGTTTTTAATAGCTTTAGAACTTTTTATAGTGAGAAGTGATACATAGATAAACTAATAGTTGTTGGGTTTACAGTATTCCTTTTTATGACCATCTTAAGATGTGCTTGCTAACACTGATGCACAATATGTGGAATGCCCATACATATAGGGAAAAGACTGGACTTCCAGAAGTAAATTCTACAGGTTTCAGTGCAGTTTACTTCGCCCACTATTCACATGGTGAAAAGCTTGTTGAGACCTGAATGGTGGTGATGGAACAGCCACATTTCTCATTTCCATATCTGTCCCATTCACGTTAAGGTAGACACCGAGGTCTACTTTTAATATCAAAAGAACCACGAGTGAATGAGCCGAATCACACCTTACCTCCCTTCTTCATCTTCTTATCTCCATTCATCTTCCTCCCAGTTTCATCTTTTTCCAACAAGGCAAGCTGGGGAGAAAAGTACCTGGAGGAGGAAGAGGGAGAATGTGAATACTAGGTTAAGTGACAGTTGTTCAGCTCCACTCATTTGTTCAGTCACTCTCACTCACCCTTCAAAAGTAAAAAAATAATAATTACTTAGAATATGAAATAGCTTACACAAGATGTTACCCTATATAGATATCTCTTGCTTTAAGATATTCTAAAAGAGACCAGATTTCTAGTAGTGGTTAATAGTAAAAATGTAGAGACATTTCCTTGCAAGAAGCATTGGGATGAGATTATAGAGATGATCCCTGGAGAGCAGAATGAGGAAGCTGGTCCATTTTTTTCTGCCTTATTTTCAGTTTTGTCTTCTGACTTCATAGTATTGGCAAGATTATAAATGTCCCACAAAGACTGAAGGAGCAGCAAAATTCACTACTGCAAATACATACAGTATACAAGATTTAGGGCCTAGTTACACTTACCTTTTGCCCCACTCTATCCAGCTAGAGACCTGTGCTTTAATGCTCTGTATCAGAGTGGCCCTTTTTTTCTTTCCCCACAAAAACTGTTAAGTTGTGGGTTGACATAGCAGACGACACAGCGATTTCTCCAAGTAGCTCTTTATTTCGTAAGCTGGAATAGAACTGACTGCAAACAGCTCAGCCGGCCTGCTTTTATAGGCAGCCGGCTGTCAACATTGTAACAACAACAGCCCAGAGTTCCCGCCTAAAATAACTGACGCGGACCTGAGGGAAAACTATCTACAGACCTGAGTGAAAACTATATACAGTATCCCCCTGCTGGCCCAGGGTGAAACTTCACTACATAACACCCCTCCCCACCGAGATAAGGCGTTAGTTACAATCGTAATGGTTTCCTTATATACAGCACTACGCGTAATGGTTCAATTAGGCACAAAAGCATATTGGTTACATTTCCCATACTTAGACCAACAGTGATACATGTCCAACAACATAGTCCTTTAAATAAGTTGGGCGCTTGGAAACTCTGCCAGACCGCCGGGGACTGGTAGCCAAGTCCGGGGGGCCACACAGTTCTTGCTGAGGCTGTGGTGCGACCCTAGGTGGTGTTGGAACCAAATCCCCTGGATCCGCTGCTGTGGGTGGAGCCTCCGCAAGTGGAGTGGTCTGAGTCTGTGGTAAGTCTGGCAGACCCTCTGAAGCGGCTTGGTTCGGCTCCACGCTGGCAGTTTGCGAGGGAGGTGTAGGTGGGGCCTCGCCATCTGTACGTGTCTCTTCTGGAGCCGCAAGCGCAGTTGGGGGCACCTCGGTAGTGTCCAAGTCCCCAACCCTGCGCCTAAGCTGGTCTATGTGCCGTCGCCACAAGCGTCCGTCTCGAGTGCCACCTGGTACGAGCGAGGTCCAGTGACTCCCACTACGTTGGCTGGCACCCAAGGAATGTCCCCCACATAGTTCCGGGCAAAGACCTGGTTTCCTGGGACAAATGACCGTGGCGCGTTGGCACAGCCTGGGGGTTCAGCCACGGCAAAGTCCGGGTGTAGCCGGTCGAGCGGTGACCTGAGGCGGCGGCCCATAAGCAGTTCAGCAGGACTCCTCCCTGTGGCTGCATGAGGGGTGATGTGTTGCACGAACAAGTATTCGGCGACCCGCTCATGCCAGTCTCCCCGGTCCAGGCGCGCCAGTGCCTCTTTTGCCGAGCGCACCATTCTTTCCGCTTGCCCGTTGCTGGATGGATGAAAGGGTGCCGTTAGGGTATGGCGGATGCCCAGTCCCAAAAGATACCGCTCAAACGTGCCTGACGTGAACTGTGGTCCGTTGTCAGAGACAAGGACATCAGGACACCCATGCGTTGCAAACAGGCCTCGCAGCACCCGGATGACAGCTTCGGTAGTGGTGGAGGGCATCAGGGCGACCTCCAGCCATTTGGAATAGGCGTCCACCACTACCATAAAGGTCCGGCCGTGAAAGGGGCCAGCCAGATCGATGTGCACCCTCGACCAGGGTGTCTTTGGCGTCTCCCAGGTGTGTCCCTTAGCTGCCGGTGGTGCAGGCCTCGACTCTTGGCACGCTTGACAGGCGGACACCCAGGCAGTGATGGCATCGTCCATATTAGGCCACCAGACGTAACACCGAGCCAACGCCTTCATTTTGACAATTCCCAGGTGGCCAACGTGCAGAGCCTCCAGGACGCGCTGACGGAGTCCCTGGGGAATCACGACGCGGTCTCCCCACAGCAGACAGCCGCGATGAGCTGAGAGTTCATGTTGTCTGGTTGCGAAGGGCTGGAACTCCGATGCAAAAGGCCCTTGTGGCCACCCCCTCCACACCCAGTTGAGCACCCGGCTGATGGTGCGATCCTGGGCAGACGCGGAGGCCACAGTGGCAGCTGATACAGGCGCTGCCGGAAGATCCTCAATCAGAAGGAGCGATGAAGCTGGAGCTGGGTCTTCCACAAATGCTGGAAGAGGGCAACGGCTGAGGGCGTCGGCATGGCCCATCGATTTCCCCGGGCGATGGATGAGCCGGTAGTGGTAGGCAGCCAGGAAAACAGTCCATCGCAGCATGCGTGGCGAGAGGACCGGTGGAGTTGGACGATCACCGGCGAGGAGGCCCAGGAGTGGCTTGTGGTCAGTGATGAGGTCAAAAGTCCTGCCATAGAGGTATTCATGGAACCTCTTCACTCCAGCCACAAGTGCCAATGCCTCCTTGTCGAGCTGGCTGTAATTCCGTTCCGTCAGAGATAGTGTCCTGGAAAAGTAGGCGAGCGGTGCTTCTCTTCCATCTGGAAAACGGTGACTAAGGACAGCACCGATGCCAAAAGGTGAGGCGTCGCAGGCAAGGACCAGCGGCCTGGATTCACTGTACTGTACCAGCACACTGTCTGATGAAAGGAGAGCCTTGACCGCGTTGAAGGCCGCCGTCTCCCGATGACCCCAGGCCCAAGGCGTCTTTGTACGAAGGAGTCGGTGAAGAGGCTCAGCCACTGTGGCTTTGTGGGGCAGGAACATGTTATAAAAGTTCAGCAGCCCCAGGAACGCCTGCAACTCCGTCTTGTTCTTTGGGGTGGGGGCCTGCTGGATAGCGCGGATCTTGGATGTGGTCGGGTGAAGGCCGGAGGCATCGATAAGATAGCCCAGGAACTCTACCTGTGGAACGGCGATCTGACACTTCTCCCTCTTTACCTTGAGCCCGGCCTCTTGGAACCTGGTCAGCACGGCACGGAGGCGCTCGAACAGCTGCTGGTGTGAGTCTGCAGACACCAAGACGTCATCAAAATATGGTACCACGCCCGGAAGCCCTTGCAGGAGACGCTCCATAAGGCTTTGGAAGATGCCAGGAGCCACACTCACCCCGAACTGCAACCGGCGGCAACGGAATGCCCCCCGGTGGGTGACGATCGTCTGGGCTTCAGCAGAGGCATCATCGACTGGCAGTTGTTGATAGGCTTGGGCAAGGTCCAGCTTAGCGAAGACCTTACCCTCACCCAGGGAATGCAGCAGGTGTTGGACAACAGGAACCGGATAAGCGTGCTGCTGAAGTGCCTTGTTGATCGTGCACTTGTAGTCAGCACAGATTCTCACCGACCCATCTGGCTTGACAGGCGTGACGATGGGGGTTTCCCACTTGGCGTGGTCAACCGGCTCCAAAACTCCTTGGGCGATCAGTTTGTCCAGTTGTTCGTCCACCTTAGCCTTGAGAGCAAAGGGAACCCGGCGTGGCTTTAGCTTGATGGGGGCGACTTGTGGATCAAGGCTAAAGGAGATGGGCGTACCTGTATATTGCCCCAAGGTGCCGTCAAAAACCTCGGCAAAGTCTTTGACCAGACCCTCAGTCTCTGCGTTAGAGATGCAGTTGATGCCGGTGACTTCCAGGCCGAGGGCATCAAACCAGTCTAGCCCTAGGAGGCTTGGCCGCTGACCTTCGACCACCACCAACCGGAGCAGGCCCGAAAAATCCTTGAAGGCAATCCGGAACCGGCCAACGCCTACCACTGGAATGTCGTTTCCCTGGTAGTCTCTCAGGTGTACGCGGTGAGAGTCGAGTTGCCTTTTGGACACTCTGGGTACCAGTCTTTTGATGGTGCTCCACGACACGATGGACAGGGCAGACCCGGTGTCGATCTCCATGTCACATGGAGCTCCTTCAATGAGCACCGTGACGTTCAGCTTGCGTCGCGTAGGCGAGTCGGTTTGGCCAATCGTGGTTCCAGACGGGCAGCGGCAGCTGGTGAGAGCGAAACAACTTTCCTTGGCAGACTGGAGTGAAGGCTTGGACTTGCGAGTCGATGAAGGGGGGGTGTCAGACGGAGCCGATCGGCAGACCTTAGCGATGTGGCCCCTTCTGGAACACTTCCTACAGATGGCGTCTCTGAATCGACACTTGGCACGGGAATGGTTGCCTCCGCAGCCGGCACATTCCGGTTGGCCCTTGGACTTCTGTTGGAACTTCCTGTGCTCCCGCTTTGTCTGGTGCACGTCATCGCCTTCACTGGAGGATGCCTCATCACTGCTGGCCTCTTCATGATGCACCGGAACTGGCTCCCTAGCAAGACGTGGGCTGCTGCACTTGCGGATCTCCTGGGCGGAGCGTTCAGCAGCTTCTGAGGCCACAGCCTCCTCAATGGCTTTCTGCAGCGTGAGGTCTGGCTTGGCGAGGAGACGCCGTTGCAGATGGATGTCCCGGACCCCGCAGACGATTCGATCCATCAGGGCATCGTCTAAGTCTCGGAACTCACAGTGCATTGCAGCCTGTCGCAGGGCGGTGGTGTAGTTGTTGATTGACTCCCCCTCTGCCTGGTTCCGGTGGTAGAACGCATGGCGGGCAGCAATCTTGGACGGCTTTGGTGCGTAGTGGTTGCGGAGCTTCTCTTGGATCGTGTCCCATGGTGTTGCCTGGACTGCTTCGGGCGCAACCAATGCTCGGGCCGTCTCAAACACCTCAGGCCCACAGAGGCTGAGGAATAGGCCCCGCTTACGATCCTTTGATACTGCTGTCAGCTCGTTGGCTTGGAGGTAGCAGTTGAACCGAGCGAGGTAGGAATCCCATGATTCAGAGGCTGGCGCAAACGGCGGTAGAGGCACAAGTGAAGCCATGATTCCGATGCCGGCGTGAAGGGCGATGGATGGAACACCGTGCTCTAGCCAGAACAGTCAGCTCTGAATTGGTTCTGTCCAGTGATTTCGCTCAGTGATTTCGCTCTGTGATTCAGCTCAGTGATTCAGCTCAGTTCAGAGGCTGGCCGCATCTGGCTGTGCTCTGATGTCCATCCATCCCACCTTCGTCGCCAGTGTTAAGTTGTGGGTTGACATAGCAGACGACACAGCGATTTCTCCAAGTAGCTCTTTATTTCGTAAGCTGGAATAGAACTGACTGCAAACAGCTCAGCCGGCCTGCTTTTATAGGCAGCCGGCTGTCAACATTGTAACAACAACAGCCCAGAGTTCCCGCCTAAAATAACTGACGCGGACCTGAGGGAAAACTATCTACAGACCTGAGTGAAAACTATATACAGTATCCCTCTGCTGGCCCAGGGTGAAACTTCACTACATAACAAAAACCAACTCTTTAAAGCTGAATCAGAGCAAACATCAATTTTCTGCAGATTGACGTTTGATCTGATTGAGATTTAAAGAGTGGGTTTTCATAGGGAAAGCTCTGGAGCAATAAAACCCCCCCAAACCTGGTGCTTGGACAGGGAGCTTTAAATCACCAACCATGCTTGGAAAGAGAAAATAAAAGTGTGAATAAGCCCCCAGACTAGTCAGATACCCCTTCTTTTTCTTTCCCGGCCCACAACTGATTCCCCCCAGTGCAACCATTTCTAAAAACCTTTAGTTCCTACTCACATTACACAAGGAGCCTGACTGACTGAAGTTGCTTCAGCAGAAATGTTGTTGTCATAACTGCTAATTCATTCAAAGCTATGTCAATGCTTGTCCTGATATATTGAACTTGGACTTATTTTATGCTTTCAGAAGTGGGAGTAGTAGTAACAGTAGCAAAGTGTTTCTTCTGTTTTTGTCTCTAGAGGCCTACAGGAAATCTAGGTAGCAGAACCAATGCAAATATCATAAAATACAGTATGTAAGATATGTTTATGTGGTTGCCACCTAGTGACCAAAGGGCAAAAGTGTTTCTTTGAGGAAAAAAGTTGGAACTGCACACCCTCAAGGCTTATTTTCCCCCCTCTGGGGAATGGTTCCAAGATGGATGCCAGGCTGATAGCGGTACCTCAGAAGCCAAGAAATAAAACCAGTTATTGTTCATTTTTAGTGTATTTCTTCATCTTCATGTATTTAGTGTAGCCTAAATACCTTAAAGTACAAATAGTCAAAAGAACCAAAAAGCACTAATACAAAACGTCAAATGCAATGACATTTAAAGGAGCAGTGGTCAGGAGGTGGGGTGGGAGAGAAATCAATTTAAAGGCCACCAAAAGAATTGTCTTCAGTTTCTGGTGAGAGGCACTGAAGATGGCGACTGATGGATCTTGATCAGGAGGAAATGGAGGCGTTAAACCTTTCCCTTGACAAATACGAACACCCTGTACTTACAGGAATGCACACCCTATCTTTAAATTCTGATAAAATTAAATCTCATTCCTCACACTTTACACAGAGATACAGGTGCAAACAGGCACCAGACCTAATACATTTTTATTCACTACGGCCTTTGGTAACTTAGCCCACCATTTTCTGGGGTAGGAACTTGAATTATTGAACATTTTTTGGATTTATTATTATTATTATTATTATTATTATTATTATTATTATTATGATGATGATGATGATGATGTAGTGGGTGGACATAGCAGATGACACAGAGATTTCTCCAAGTACAGTGGTACCTCGGGTTACATACGCTTCAGGTTACAGGCTCTGCTAACCCAGAAATAGTACCTCAGGTTAAGAACTTTGCTTCAGGATAAGAACAGAAATCGTGCTGCGGCGGCAGCGGGAGGCCCCATTAGCTAAAGTGGTGCTTCAGGTTAAGAACAGTTTCAGGTTAAGAACGGACCTCCAGAACGAATTAAGTTCTTAACCCGAGGTACCACTGTATTTCTTTATAAGTAAGCTGGAACTGAACTGAACAGAAAACAGCTCAGCCCGCCTGCTTTTATAGGCAGCCAGCTGTCAACATTGTAACAACAACAGCCCAGGGTTTCCCGCCTAAATTAACTTACGTGGACCTGACTATATACACAATACCCCCCTGGTGGCCAGGGTGAGAACTTCAATACATAACAATTATTATTTTTAACTTCTCAGCTGTGTATTTGCTTGTCATTTTGAGGCTTTTTCATTTTGTAAAAAGTGATAATGATGATGATGAAGAACAAAACAAAACAAAACAAAACAAAACAAAACAAAACAGAGCTGTCCCAGTCACATCTAGTTTGTGATTGACAGAGTTGTGTCCTAGAACAGGTATCTGTTTTCAACTCTGTATTTTAAATTGTTGTAACCCACCCTGGGGCCTGCTG